>NW_027176672.1:807901-855401 GCF_023349555.1 Cebidichthys violaceus
TATTATTACAGTGAGAGTTGTTATATATTATTACAGTGAGAGCTGTTATATATTATTACAGTGAGAGCTGTTATATATTATTACAGTGAGAGCTGTTATATATTATTACAGTGAGAGTTGTTATATATTATTACAGTGAGAGTTGTTATATATTATTACAGTGAGAGCTGTTATATATTATTACAGTGAGAGCTGTTATACTGTTATTACAGTGAGAGTTGTTATATATTATTACAGTGAGAGCTGTTATATATTATTACAGTGAGAGTTGTTATATATTATTACAGTGAGAGCTGTTATATATTATTACAGTGAGAGCTGTTATACTGTTATTACAGTGAGAGTTGTTATATATTATTACAGTGAGAGTTGTTATATATTATTACAGTGAGAGTTGTTATATATTATTACAGTGAGAGCTGTTATATATTATTACAGTGAGAGCTGTTATACTGTTATTACAGTGAGAGCTGTTATATATTATTACAGTGAGAGTTGTTATATATTATTACAGTGAGAGCTGTTATATATTATTACAGTGAGAGTTATATATATATATATATATATATATATATATATAGCATGCACTGAATGAAGGGGTGTCGTGTGTTAAAACAGTTTGGGAACCGCTGTAAAAGCTTGAGTACCTGTCAGACCGCTGTTAACCACGTCTAAAGGGAAACACCACCCGTTTTAAACATCAAAGTCTTGTTTACCGGTCTGGGGCAATGCTGCTGCATATATGAAACCCTTTCATGGCTCCAGAGGAAGATTACGAGTTTGAAAATGAAAAGCACTCTGGGGGTGGGGGGTGGGGGGGGGGGGGGTGGTAAGGAAGTAGTGAGCTTACCAGACCTCTGGTCGCTCCTCAGCTCTGCTTTGGGGGAACAGCTCGAGGTCGATTGTGTTGAGGTGGATCCTTTTCACTTTCTTCTGCTGGCAAGCTGCTGTGTGGTGGGACAGGGTGAAAGAACCCACAACTACGTGTTGTCTTTATTTATCTAACATGTTATCTGTGGTTATTTTATGCAGATATGACGTGTTTTCTCAGGTTGTACACGGGCTCCTGGCACGGTTTGGATCTGGGCTGTTTGTTCTCTATTCTTTTATGAGTTGGCTGGTTTGCAGTTGGGCAGGAGATAGCATGGCTTTCAGAGTATGACACGTTCTGTCTCCACAACACACCCGGATCTCCAACCGAACTGTCGGCGGTTGAGTTGCATTGTGGGTAATGGATTTACAAGAAAGACGAATGAAAAAAGAAATCCTGTCTCCGATTTCTCTGGCAACAAACAAGTGAATCGTAGACTTCTTGTTCTTGATCAGCCACAGAGTGCTTTGTGATCCGTCACAAGTGAAGCCCGTTCAGAGCCAACGATCCTCTTCAGTTTCTCTTATTTAAAGAAAAGCCCAGATGAAGCACATTTAAGTGAGTTATTAAACTTCCTCCCACAGATCACCATCACAGACCATTACCCTCCCACACATCCAGCAGCCTCGAAAACAGAACCTTCACTGCGTGGTTTAGTACTCGTGTGTTCACGAGGGCTAATTTTCACAAATATCATTATTGCATCGGGGACCGTCTCGCTGTCACCATGGAGACAGCAGGACCCCGCTTTGACACCAGAACCCAGTGGAACCCGGTACCTTTACGGTTACATCCAAACCTCCGTTCGGTGTCTGTAATGCTCCTTGAATGGATCTGTTTATCTGGTCTCGCTCCGCTGGAGCCAATCATTGTATTAAGACCGGTTCGAGGGTGACCCGCGGGTCTTACCTGTCACTCCAGCTGCCTGACACGTTCCCCCCCCCGAAACCGCACATTCTGTGAAAAACAGGCGAGTCGCGTTTCACTCCGGGGGGAGGGGGAGGGGGAGGGGGGGGGCTCTCATCTCGTCTCGTGTCGTCATCATCCTCCTGCTCCTGCGGCTGCTTGTTGTGACAGCGGAGCGTTTCCTCGTTGCTGGAAGTGGCGGTGACAAATCACAACACGTCAGTGCATCTGACAGTGTCAGCACATTTCACACACACACACACACACACACACACACACACACACATCTCTACTGTTCTACCCTTGTAGGGACCTCCCTTTTATCTAATTACATGATCCTATCTCATCCCCTAAACTCAAAGGCTTTATATGTAATCTTATCTTATTACAAACCTTATTTTAAAATACAAACGTCAACCTATTCATAGCACATGACTGTATAAAATGATAAAATGCTCTTGCAGAACTGCCGTACGCTCACACACACACACACACACACACACACACACACACACACACACACACACATGTGACCTCATTTACCGGGGCTGTTGAGACAGGTGCCGCTCGTGTGCTGGGAGGTGAAAGTTCACAGCTGTGTGCCACGAGGAAAATGTGCAGCGCAGGAGCGCCGGCGCTCCACTCGCTGCGGTGTCAACGTTTTAATTGATGGCGCAGTCAGTCGAGGCACACCTCATTTACCGGAGTACTTCTCTAGATGTTTGACTCGCGCCCTCCACGCTGACCCCCGCTATCGTTTTCACATGAGCCTCGAGTGGCCCTCGGCCCTTTTCTGCTGTAGCCGCAACCTCAGACGACGCTCGCGCCCGAAAAAACACTCACGGCCCCGATTGTCGGTGATCCTCGTCATCCACTCGAGGGAAATGATCGGAGACGTCTTCAACGTATCGGCCTCTGAAACCCAGAATATCACCGCAGTGGGGCGGCGCTGGAATGTGGAGCAGGGGTCATCCGGGCTCTGTCTGCTCGGGGAGTGTGTCCTTTGACTGGGATCACACTGCATCAACATCACACACACACACACACACACACACACGCACAACAGGACATCTGCAAATGCCCTAAAGAGCAAGGAATTCAGTTTCAGGCCTCTGAATGTGATAGAAGTCTTTTTGTCTCGTCACTCACATAGAAACTAAAAAGAGGAATCGTTGCAACGGTGGATTTTGCACACGTTCCTTTTTGCCCCATCGGACCACAGCGAGTACCGTCACTACTGACAGCTGTAAGAAGTTAATCGTCTCATTACTTCAGCAGAAACTTGAATTAACTTAAATCAATTCATTGTTTTTAATTGGTTCATCAATTTTCTGACACATTCTAGTTTCTAGGTCACTTTAATTTAATTATTCATGTCATTAGAAAGTGTCTTTATATACTGCAGATTGAGCTGCAACAATTAAAAAATGTATAATACTTTAATAAGCAAACTATGTTCTGGTTCTTGCTTCTCCAACATGACGATTTTCTGCGTTTCTCAGTTTTACATCATTGTAATTAAAATATGTTTTTGGTCTGTTGGTCGGACAAAGCGAGACATCTGAGGATGGACTCTGGAAACATGTGATGGACATTTTTCTTTATTTTTTTAATGGATCAAAATATAAATCGGGAAAGTCATTTTCGGGAGAATTGTTAATGAAAATAACTTCCTCATCCTCAGGGAAGTACCGACTCTGAGGCCGTATTGTCCCTGCTGGGTTTCCGTCATACTTTAATACTTCGTCCGATTGTAAAACAGCGTTCTGTGGTATTAAAAATGTAAATTTAACTTTAACAACCCTGACAAACCCAGAGTACGTGTGCTGTTTAAATGCTGCGGGCCGAATTCATCGCGCCTTCTGTGCTCCACTGGTGATACGTTTGTCTTTTTCCCCAGAGGATGATCCTCAACATCATCGTTCGGCAGATATCATATGATGTCATGTTAACGGTTTGACGCTCAGCCTGGATCCAGTTCGGCCCGGAGCGGTCCGACAGGTTCCGGCTGATTCAGGCTCTCTTCTGTCCCTCGGGCTTGAATCTGTGAACATTCACGCCTCATTTCATCTTTCTCTTCTTCTCCCCTCCTCAAATCAGAGCGTTCTCTTCAAACAGGTGCTTCTCACCTCCTCCACTCGTAACTGACGGCGTGTAATTCTACTGTAATGACGTTCTTTACCTGATGCTCCTTTAATTAATGAGCACAAATGTAGACATCGCTATCAACAGATGGCCGCCACTGCAGCTTATTTTAGAATATTATTTTTTTTTTAACAGCTATTCAGGCTTATGGAGAAAATCCATGTTTTAATTGGGCTCATTAAATGCCACAGTGGTTTGGGTTTGAAACACAGCCTGACATTTAAAAACACGCTCGGAGGCAGCTTCCCGAGCCGGCCCCGGTCTCAGACCCGACAGCCCGACCCCGGCCGAGCCCCGATCTGTCCGGCCGAGCCTCATCTCATCCTGCCGGGTCCTCCCACGTAAAAAACACAGCTCCTCCGTCAATCACCCGATCACTCGCTGAGAAACTACGACCACTGTAGCACGAGGCACCTGACTAAATAAACCGACAGGGTGTCAAGCTGGAAGAGGATCATGTGAGGTGATAAAGGTCATGTGTTCCCCCCCCCCCCCCCTCCCCCGGTATCCCATTGAGGCCCCAGAACAGTAGATCCCTGTGCCTCGGTACACCGCCGTGTCGTTAATATGAGACGTCCCTGTAGAGCGAGCGCTGATGAAACAAAGGTTTAATCACAGCCAGGAGGCGAGAGAACGAGCCTCAGCAGCCCCTTCATCTCCACCGTGGTTACACACATGTGGTCCGAGGAGCTCTGAACCTTACATCTTCTAATATACGATATCTCAAGGCTTTATTGGATTCCATATGTAAATATGGTCTGATGAATTAGTTCATAACCACAATTCTCCAAGATTAATTATGTGCCTTTGTTTAGCTGTCAAGATCAAGATCTCTCTCTTCATCTTCACATCGGTTCCTCTCGCTTTCTTAAATGACTTTATTAGATCAAAATTATAAGATGTTCTTCTGAGTGTTCATATCCATTATCGTCCGTTTTCTGTTTATTAACTGATCTGTGATTATCATGTTGAGGTCACACTCTTCTTTAAATCCTCCAGGCTGGTGTGTGTCACTGGACGGTCTGCACACGAGAGGACAGATGTGGTCCGTGTGGATGTGGATCAGAGCGGGACGGGGACGTCGAGGGACAGCTTCTCCTACTTAGTGAGTACATCCTCCACTTATTTACTCTCCCGCTGATCTTTTGCTCTCTGTTCGGTCAGCCTCTCCCTCCGCATTCTTCTTCTTCTGCGCTCTCTTGTTCCTCGCTCCCCACTGGGAGAGCCTTCTCCAGTGTGTCTGTTGAGCGTTAACAGATGCGTTTTTATGATTCTGAGGAATTCTGAGGAGTGTGTGGGAATCTTCAAACGTCCATCAGAGCGGCATTGTCATGCTGCACTCGCTGCCAGCAAAAACAAATATGGCGATTGTTGGAATGTCCCTTCGCTGTGAATTCATCATTGGGTCGAGGCGAGCCCGCCAGCATTGTGCTGACTGACCTCGACCCACACAGTTTCCCATTGGGTTTGGAGTACTCAGTCAGTGGAAATACCCATGTAAAGCCTTTGTTTCTCTTTGTTTATAGACAAAGAGTTTTTTAATAATTCAGTGCTGGAACGGTCTCTCATTTCAGCAGCTTCTGAGAGCAGCTCTGCCTGCAAGTGATCCCACAGAGAAACTATCCCGATCCTGAAGCCCCCTGTTGATACACGAGGATGAAGACAAATCCAGAACAACAAAGAATTACGCCGTGCTGTTGTGGGAACTCCTCCCCGGGTTCTGGTTATCTGTTTCTGAGGGACGCTCGGCGTGAGACGGGTTAATAACCGACGGGTGTTAAAGGGGAAGATGTGGGAGGGAAAGGGAAAACAGTTCTGGAGACAGGATATGCGCCTCTGCTGCATCTCCTTCCTCGAGCCTTTAGACGGAAACATCTGCCTCCTCGTACCAGCTCTGACACACAAACACACAATAGGTCTCCTCCAGCCGTGAGGAAGTGAGTCCTGTCAGTGAGGATAAGAGGTTTCCCTGGAGGCGAGGTTCACGGCGGGGATAGACAGTTCGGAAAGAGGCGGGGGGGGGAATGCTGATGCTGGTAGCTGCAGAGCTGGACAGGGATATTCATCTTCACCCCCAGGAACATTTGTGGTGTGTGTGTGTGTGTGTGTGTGTGTGTCTTTGCATGTGCATATGTGACTGTGTGTGCATGCAGTTTCTCATGTGTATGCATGAACATTATTGCCTCTTGGTATAGCTGTCCTGCAAGCTTGAGCCCAAAGGCCTGTTGGCTCCAGCAGCACGTTAACATATTGCAGCGTGGGCCGTCTTCACAGTCTTCTTCACTAATTTACTGTCGTAGTCAGCAGCTGTCTCAGCCAAATCTCTAAACACAAGATATCTGAGTCTCAAAAGGGCGTCAAGAAAAGCATCATCGAGCACAAAACACGGGCTGAGTGAGCCCGTCTCATCCGGCGACAGAGGCCGTCAGATGTCGAGTGATGGATCTGACGCGTTGTCGTCTTTGCTCAGGTCCCAAAGCTGCTGTCGCTGGAGCCGAGGAAGGGCTCTCGCGCCGGAGGAACCATAGTCATCATCAGCGGGGAACACCTGGACATTGGCTCTCAGGTCAGAGTCAAAGTCAACAACACGCTGGAGTGTGCCATCACAGAGTGAGTACTGCTCGGTCTAGATCGCTCGTAGTCCGCCGCACTGTTTTGTGTTTTAGGCTTATCCGATATATCAGGAACGCCAGGAGGGAATCTCTTCAAATTTGGCTCAAACGTCCACCTGAACTGAAGGATGAAGAGGTGGGATTGTTGGTGGTCAAAGGCCACTGTGACCTCACATCTGTCCCAATCTCTTCAACTCAATATCTTCAGCGGATTGTCTTCAAATTTGGCTCAAACGTTCACTTGGACTGATTAGAATTTTGACCCCACAAAACTCACAAAACTCGTATGCTAACTATGATAATTTCACACAAATGTCTAAAAGGATGAAGCAATGAGGCGATGACATTTTGGACAGACGGTGGACGTAAATGCCAACGTGACTTAGGTTAGCGGAGGCGTTCAACCACGAGGCGATGCTTGTAGTTCGGTCTGTGAGGCAGGTCCAGGTCAAGTCTGTCAGAGCCTCTCAACACTGACACGGGGTTGTGTCAGTCAGTGGTGCTGTAGATGCATAGAACTGATGATCCAGGCAAGACCTGCATGAAGCTGTCTTCTGTTTGGAGCGGAGTAAGAACATCCCACCTGTGTTAAGAACAAATCAAGGCTCAAGTCCAACTCAAAACCAAAACCAAGCTTTGTTTTGATGTTGTGCAGTCATAATGTGTAATTCATCCTTATTCTTATTTTAGGATAACAGATGAAAGCATTGAGTGCACCATGCCTCCAGCCTTGCAGCCACTCACTGACTCAGTGGCAGTGTGTGTGGAGTTTGAAAACCTTCCCTGTCAAAGTGCAGAGCTTAGCGCCGCCTACACCTACGAGAAGAACCCCACCATCAGCTTCATCCACCCCAAGAAGAGCTACCTCAGGTGGGTAGACCGCTCGACGCATCGCGAGAGTATTAAAGCCCAGACCTAAACATCTGGAGGACTTTGTGCTTCCTCTCCCAGAGTCACTGACATAAGTCATTACTGTAATGTCATCCTGATGTGCAGCATTTTCTCCCTTTTGTGTTCTAAATAGCACAGCGTGCCTTTGACAGCATAGCGGCGTGTCTTTGATGACGTGTGTGCGGATTTGCACTGCAGTCGAACTGTTTTGCATTATTATCTGTTTCGCTCTTGTTTTGATGCAGTGTCCCAAAAGTATTTGCATACCAGTATGAATTTGTCACATATTTTTTTTGGTTTCATGGCTGAGATGTGACTCTCTGTCCGTGTGTGTGTGTGTGTGTGTGTGTGTGTGTGTGTGTGTTGTGTGTGTTGCAGTGGTGGCAGGACCATCACAGTGACAGGCCAGGGGTTTGATCTGGTGCAGAGCGTCACAATGGAGGTGCTGGAAATTGGAGAAAAAGTGAGTAATCGGCTGAATTATTTCCTTTTTTTTGTTTGATGAAACTCTGTGGGAACTCATAATTAAGAAGAACAAAAAGGTAACACTGTGTTTTTAATGTGTCATGAAGTCATCACACTTCTAACAAATCTAAACTCACAAGACTAGTTTCACATTTTGGGACACAAATTAATAGAAATCTTACTAACTCTCAAGAAAGGAAAGTTACGCAGATTCACCCAAAATGTCAAACTATTTCTTTAAGAGCGAATTAAGGTGAATTATAGAGCGGGTTTATCAGGTCATTAACCACCTGAAGGCTTGACATGTTTGGGGAAAAGTTAAATATTAGATTTGTTTCTGAACATTTTTAGCATTTTTGTGTTAAGAATATTTTGGGCGGAGCAGAAATCATTGCTCGATGAGGAACAGGAGTGATCCTTAGATTACCCCCTCTCACATTTATCCACAAACTAGAAGTCTCCTCCATTTACAACCAATCAAATGAGCGCTCCTCCACGAGAGCATCGCGTTACGTCATACACAGGTAGAAGAAACGCGCTCACATAGTCAAAATGGTTTAAAACGTCTAACTTCTGCTCCTCAGACCAGAGTTGAGACTAAGTCCGTAGGGATCCTCACAACAATCAAACAGGAGGGATCAAACAGATTAAAACAAGTATGTTATTAAAGTGTCACGTGGATATTAATAAGGAAAGGAGTGCAAGGGTGTTGAAGAAGAAACTGTCTCGGTCCCGGGCTTTGTTAATGAGTCCAACTGAAGACGAGAAGAAACTGTTCCCATGGCGTGAGGTCCTGGTCCTGATGGACCGCAGCCTTCTCCCAGATGAAAGGGGCTCCAACAGTTTGTGTGTAACATTCCGGTTTAGGTTTCAGTCAAAGTTGAGGGTAGCAGCGCTCATGTGACCTGGCTGACAAACACATTGTTTACCACAAGTCAAATGTTTGGACCACCAAAGCTAACGGTGTTTCCTAGTCTTCCTCTCCACCCCGTCCCCCCCCGGAGCTCATGCGATTGGTTGAAAATGGAGGAGACATCTGATGGACTTCAGATAATGAAAAGAAGTCAAATCATTAAAATGTGTCTTCTGTGGTTCTTCTCCAGCGCTGCACAGTGGTCTCCTCCTTCACCATCGCCTGCCCGTCCCCGGCGTCCAGCCAGTCCCAGCAGACCTCAGTGCAGTTCATCTTAAACGGACTCCTCTACACCGGAGACAGACCCTTCGCCTTTGATGGCGAGGCGGAGGAAGAGGAGGCGGAGCCCCATAAAGGTCACTTCTCGTTGGAGTACGTGGAGGACCCTCAGTTCTTCACTGCCAGCAAGGAGAAGCTGATTAAGCACCACCCGGGAGAGCCGCTGACCCTCGTCATCAACGTGAGTGACGCCGCCGACACAGGAAGTTCAGATCAGTGCTTCACGTTACGTTCACCTTCTGTTAGGAAACGTATGTTATGGAGTCGGTGGCGTCCACCTCTGATTGGATGGGATGTTGTTCTATTGATTACATACTCAGGCGGGTTGTATCATAAATGAAATAAAAATTCAATCTGCACGTCAAATCTTAACCCTTTTAATTCACTGAACTATTTAGGAAAGATAAGAGAATCATTTATTAGGGACAGTTACAGTTTTACAGCAGCAAAGAGGACGGTGCAACAACAGCAAGTATAATAAACATGAACAATTTGAAGTAACAATATTTGATTGTTTATCGTCCTAGTTTGGATAATCTAGTTTGCTAACTTGCAATCCTTCCAGCAGTTGAGGGATTTGATTAGAAAACTAAAATGTTGACTTCTGGGGACCATGAGCACAATGTTTGAACAAATATCCAGTAATATTTCAACAATATTTCCAACCAACTGACGATGTCATCCATAGAGCCACGCTGCTAACACGGCTAGTAATCTGACAAAAAACACTGATTAGTGTTGATATCTTACCTGAAGACACCAGCAGAAAGCACTGGTTGTTGACACCCTCACACACACACACACACACACACACACACACACACACACACATTCATATTCAACATAGAACAACTGATGAATCCTCCCAAGGTTTGCTGTGAACCGGCTGTGAGCAGCATACAAGACAGAGCGTTCCTTTATTCATATTCACATAAACCAGAGGCACATAAAGCACATCAAAGGGCCGCTCCGCTGAGACGTGTTGATTTCAGTTGAGGGGGCCTGGGGGGGGGGGGGGGGGGGGGGGGGGGGGGGGGGCGGGGGGGGGGGGGGGGGGGGGGGGGTGGCTGATCCAAGCACCTGTCTGCATGGATTCATCTCCTGAATAAGAGCCGCCGCCGGCTGTGGCTCCGTACGACGTTCACATGCTAACAGCGCAGACGGGAGAGTCTGAACGCAACGCAGCTTCCTCCTCATGTGTGTGTGTGTGTGTGTGTGTGTGTGTGTGTGTGTGTGTGAGCGTCGGGACCAGGGCCCTGCAGGAGCCGCTGCCTCAGCCGGTCTTAATGGGCGACTCGGCTGTTGTTTCCTGTTGGTCTGTTTTTTTTAAGGAAGGTGAATTCCACTTGTGGTGGACCTTCAGGGGGCAGAGAAGAGAACGCGTGTTTGTTTAATAGGGCGCTTGTTAGTCGGCCAGATCCTGTATTAAGGACCTGAGCAGGAATGTGGGTGGGAGCTGTTTGCTTTCACTCTGCTTTGGCCTTTAGAATCCATTGTTATGGTCCAGTGAGCTAAGTGTGAACATCTTGCATTGTACGTATGTATTGCATGCAGTGTGTTGTACAATATGCTCCAACATATTTTGTACGATAGTTTAATGCACTGTGTGTGTGTGTGTGTGTGTGTGTGTGTGTGTGTGTATTACGAGTGTGTATGCATGTGTGTGTGTGTGTGTGTGTGTGTGTGTGTGTGTGTGTGTGTGTGTGTGTGTGTGTGTGTGTGTGTTTTGTCTATGTTAGGAAGCATTTGTTGACAGAGACCCAGGGGGGGGGCATCCTGCAGTAGGGACAGGACAGGACCCTAAGGGTGTAATCAAAGCAAGGAAGCACACTGGGGATAAACACACACGCTTCCTCACTTGTCATTCCAATATTAAAGGGAAATTGCAGTTCATTCCTATATATAAATAGTAACACGGTGCATAACCAGTTGACTGCAGAGCAGAGCTCAAGTCCTTTAGAAGAGACAGGTGAATGTTTAAAGCATGTTACGGTTTACAGACTGACTTCCTGGTTTGGTTTTACCTCCAAATAAGGTTCCATGTTTACTGGTGGCTTGTTTACAATCTGTCCACTCATCTGTCCACTCATCTGTCCACTCATCTGTCCACTCATCTGTCCCTCCTTTTTGGAATAACTTGCAGCTAAAATTAGTTTTGCTTGATCACTTTGGGGAGTACCAAGATAATTAACCCTCTAAAAATAAGAAGTTGCAACCCGAACTTTTCTTCCAAGACCGATACGAGAAATAAACATTTAGTCAACAGACTGTTTAATCAAAGAACATTGTGTTCAGCAACTGTAAGTTAAGTAGAAATCCATAGAGCCTTGGTGCTATTGACCTCAACGGGCTATTCCATTGATTTTGTATTGCGCTTAACAAAAGCTCCAGAAACCCCCGGATCCTACATTTCCCATGATGCAACTTAACGGCATCTTTCACAAACCCCTCCCTGCCCGGTGTATGTCTTTCATGCCACACAGGCTTTCTGTTATACATCAGTAGTCTTGACTTGTCATGACTAGGAAACAGAACTTCAAGTGTGAAATCAGAGGCGTCCCCGTTTTTAGTTAAACCCGTGAGTCAGAACGCTGGGCCCGGACCGAAACGGGCCGAGAATAAGGGCCGAGCAGTTTATTCCAACAGGCTCCTGTAAAGACCCTGAGAATGTTATTCTGGGCAGAGGCAGGGATGACTGTCAGCGGGTTTGTTTGTAGGAACTTCCCCGGCCATGTGAGAGAGTCAGCGGGAATGTTTGCTGCTTTAAGCTGAACTCCGGCCCAAACCGGAGGATTGTTCTGTGTGACAGCTGCAATGACAGGCCTGTGTGTGTGTGTGTGTGTGTGTGTGTGTGTGTGTGTGTGTGTGTGTGTGTGTGTGTGTGTCTGCATGTATGTTGCTGGTTAAAGCTGCTGTGAATGAATGTTATCTGTGCCTCTTCAAAGCATTCCCCCTCTAGTCTCTCACAACTGGCTGCTTTTGTTTCGTTTCTGGCGCAGAAAGGGCCCAGCGTTCTGGAGCTGGTGCCGGAGGAATACTCCGTGATGATTGGCTCCTACCCCTGCAACATCAGCTTCCACAACGACCAGCTGTTCCACTGCACCATCAACGGGCTGCTGAGCTCCAGCGAGAGAGAGCTGCCCGTCACTGTAAGTGTGCAAACATGTACGATACCCACGACAGAACACAAATACGACCTCGTGTTCAGAAATGAGCTGGATAGACGCTGATTATTTGAGGAGATCGCCCATCTGTCACACCGGACTCGCAAGCCAAACATCTAGTCGGAATCCAGACCATCTGTGATGCTCATCGAGACGGATTTGATCCGATCAGGTCCACGCACTGTCAGAGACGTGTGTGTGTGTGTGTGTGTGTGTGTGTGTGTGTGTGTGGAGGCATTATGAATGGTTTATAGTCTCTCAGCATGCCACCATGAATCAGCAGTTAGTGTGGGTGGTGAGCCGTCAGTCTGCCACAGTAGAACAGTTAAATGTTTACCACTTCCCCTTTATCTCCGTAATCCCTTATCATCCCGTCTGTCATCGGCGACTCGCTCACCTATCTCACGCTGTCTGCTCACCGTCTTCTGACTCAGCGATGATCTCGCTCCTCGCTTGTGTTGTCGTCTCGTCTCCCTCCGTCGCAATTACAGGTCTTAATGAAGACGTGGTGGAGCGCCGCGCTGTCCTGATAAAACCAAGACGCTCTCTCTTTCCTCTTCCCACGTTCCCCATCTGTTGTTGTCCATGCTGAGAGGGCTTTATTAAAGGGGGGGGGGGTTCATCTATATTTAAATAAGAGCCAGACTGTGAGTGGTTTGCCTAAATAGCTCAGAAACATATGTTGCTCTGTGTCTTTCTGGAGTTGTACGGTTTCCCCCACTTTGACACAGAAATAGACGGACAGCTCTTTCTCTGGCGCTGTCCTCGTCTACCTGTGGCTCGCCGGCATCCTCGCCCGACCGCGGTCTGCCTCTCAGGACGTCTGAGAGTAAACACAGGCAATTAGCGAAGACATAAAGGGAGGCCAAGGGTCAAATGAGATGTCATAACACGAACGGGTGGGCCGCCGGCACACGAGCAGCGAGGATGATTGGTGTGCGGGTTCGACGGGGGAATAAACAACAGACGTTTTCCGTGGCGTCGGCACATTCGAGTAAATGCGGACGCGTTGGACCCGTTGCATAGCTTATGGCCATTTATGTTTCTTCACTTTCTTTCGGTGGCACGTCTATTTTTACACGCCCGTGTTTCTCTTGGCTCTGAAAAGGAGCTGAGCTGCAGGAGTGGATGTGGGGAAGGAGTGTTTTTTTGTACCCCGAGAGAAACAGGAACACGCGAACAATAGCGCTTTCCCCTCCATTACACCGTCTCTGGAAGAAGGCCTTCTCTCGCTGGTCTGGACCAGAAAGAGGAAGATGGAACGAGAAAAGCAGGAGGAAGCCCAGTGAGGCGGTTCTCTCTCTCCCCCCCCTCCCCCCCCTCAAAGGGAGAGCAGCATATGAGGGATTTGGTTGGAGGATTGGAGGCTTTTTATCTGAGGCTCTTTTTATGAAGCATGTTCGGATTGGGGAAGGAGCGGGAGGGATGTGAGGAGGGACCACAGAGGACTGCTGACTAATCAGAAGGCAGAAGTGAAAGTCCTATTCTTGTCACATCTGGGTTGCTCTGAACCGGGTGACTCCTATACAGCGAGAGGCCATTTTTCAAAATCTGCAGGCTGTAATTTATTTCTGTGTCTGCACCTGTGTCCATGAAGAAAACGATGCGTCTGTGCATACGTGCGTCACAAAGAACATACTTAATGCAGCTATTCTCTGCTCACTTCTTCTCTTTCTTGTCTTCTGAGAATTAAATTTGCTTTTTCAGCTGATAATCATGAGGTATTGCCATATAGCGGCTGTGCAAGGCTTACAATCACATACTGCTGAGTTTATTAAGAAGAATACCAGGAAGACAACCAAGTATCCAGGGAGGTATTCAACGGTAGCAGATCTACGTTAGCATGTAGAGGTCCCGGTGAGAACCGTAGAAGAAGAGCAGTCCGTCTTCACGTGTTGTTTCTCTTTCTCTTTCTAGGTGCAAGTGGGGAACTTCCGTCACACCATCGCCAAAGTGCAGCTCGGCGGCAGCGAGCTGGCCATCGTGGTGTCCATTGTGGTGTGCTGCGTGCTGCTGCTGCTGTGCACTGTGGGTAAGTTGTGCACACACGCTCGCCAGGCAGTCGACGGATGTGAGCCTGCTGCAGCGATGGACGCTCCAGATGTGGAACAGATAAAAGGAATCCGGGGTCATAGTTTCCCTCGTCAGCACTCAAAGCACAAAGACCCCACTGTTCCCCTCGCTGTCTGCTCTGTGTGTGTGTGTGTGTGTGTGTGTGTGTGTGTGTGTGTGTGTGCGTGCGTACCGTACTCTCCATTCTTTATATGACTGAGGCAGGTGCATGGGTGAAAATTGGTGCTATGGTGGATTTTCACACTTTTCCTGCTTTTGTATGTGTTCTCAGATGTTCCCAGAATCCGTATTTCTTGTTAGATTCTTATGACACGACCGTTGAAATAATATCTGCGCAAATTGTATTTACACGTTCACAAAGGAGAACATTTTCATTTACATGTTCTCCCGGTCGGATACATTCGTGCACATGTTTTTCACAGGCTCACAAAAGATGATGCAAAACCGTTTGTGAACTTTCAGACACATTTTTGATCCTGCAGATTGTTCCCTGGTTTCCTGGAAGCCGGCGGTGTGTGATTGCGCTGTTGTTGGTTGAAACGTGTCGTATTCAAAGTGCATTTTGTCTTTCTCAGCTCTCGTAGTGTACTGCACAAAGAGCCGGAGGGCGGAACGCTACTGGCAGAAAACTCTACTTCAAATGGAGGAGATGGAGTCTCAGATCAGAGACGAGATCCGTAAAGGTGTGTATACACAAGAACAGACACGCACACACACACACACACACACACACACACACACACACACACACAATGCTATTGTACAAGCTCTGCTCTCAGAGTTGTTTAGACCCGAAATTATGTTTTGTTTCGATTGACATGAAAAAAGAGCTGGTGGGAAGACAGAAATATTGACCACATATATTTGTGTGTGTGTGTGTGTGTGTGTGTGCAAAATGTGTTTGTTTGAGATTGTTTCTGGTCTGAAGTGGGAGGGAGATACAACAGTTGACAGATTTGTGCCGAGTAAGCGTGACTCATAAAACACAGCGTCTGATAAATGATGGCTCACACACACACGGACGCTCCGAGTGTCTGTAGAAACGAGGCCTCTGTGTGTTTTTAGTGCTCCTGCTCTCTCTTTTCTTTTCTGGGGCATTAGAGTAAAGCCGTGCGAAGGCCACTCCGCGTCTGAGCAACCAGATTTATTGCGTAGAGATGGGGGGGTGGATAGAAAAAGAGAAATGGAGGGAGGAAGCGATAGGAGCGGCGGGAGTCAGGGCCGCGAGTCCGAGGAGAAGCAGAAGCGTGGGAGGAGGCGTGGGGGAGAGGAGGGGAGGAGGGGAGGAGGGGAGGAGGGGAGGAGGGGAGGTTATTTATTCAGAGGACACAGATAGATTTGTGGCCGAGTTCAGGGTGAGTGTGCAGAAAGCGAGGGATAGTTCCACTTAAACGAAAGACATGATAGAAGGGGAAGAAGAGGGAGTGAAGGATTGACATGTTCCAGGTAACAAGAAAGGGAGGTTCTCGGTATTTTGGGAGGTTTTGCACTCGGCCCTCCTGCCTCTATTCAGGAGTTGACGGTGTGAACTGACGGGTGGTGTAGAGGACACTTTAGCGAACGGGAGGATGAATCACCTGGAGGAGTAAGTAAAATATGTCGTAAATCCCCCGGGTCTAGTATTCCCTTCTTTCTACACAAACGCAGTCGGAGGAAAGCAGCATTGTAACCCAAATACGTCTCTCATCCGGTGACAGGAAGAGCTTTTCCATAAAGGGATCTCCAGCGTCTCATTAGAGGAGAACATTATCCTCTCTGAGAACATGCTCTCCAGTAAAGTGGCTACAGTGTTAGCACACAGAGCTAAGTGAGTGTCTGGACATGCTGATACTGTTTCAGCAGCGCGTAGACCTCGGCCTGCACACATGGTTTGGATGAGGGGCTGGATATGGCCGCTCTGATTGTCGTGTGGTAAATATTTGCCTGCATGCCGTGCTAGACCGGCAGCGACAGAGGAGGGGGGGGCAGGGTGTTAGAGGATCAGAGGATCTGTGTTTGGTACGTGTAGATTTGTGCAGGTCCCACCGTTATTGCATTAGTCTGTGAAGACATTTCTGACTCATTCTGTTGAGCAACAAATGAAACTCGAGGAGCCAGAAACAATCCAAGGATTCAAGACCTTTTGGGTCTTTGTTGTTTTTTTTCCTTTCAGGCTTTGCAGAGCTGCAGACGGACATGACAGACCTGACCAAGGAGCTGAATCATCAGGGCATCCCCTTTCTGGAGTACAAACAGTTCGTCACACGCACCTTCTTCCCCAAGGTGAGAAACACTATTTTCCCCCTGCTATCTGATTTCCACTGGCAGGCTGACAATACCGTTTTTCTCAATGGGGGTTTAAATAAATACACCCCCCCCCCACGCCTACATGTCCCATATTTCCCACCGCTTGTAATATGCAGGATGAAAATTCACCTTGAAACTTTTAAACATAGTGTAGTGAAGTGCAGCTCCGTGTGGCACCCTGCAGGACAGTTAATGTGTTCTCTATAGGTAAGCGTTTTTCTGAAGGTAGACTGTGGGTCTATCTGTTAGTGTGTGTTTTTCCACACACACACACACACACACACACACACACAGCTCAGCAGGCTGTGTCTTCCGACCACAGGCATGGACTTTCAAGGAGGACAGAACAATGGCGGGCACTGAGACGGGGAAACTTTCCCCCTGATTTCTCAAAACACACTCGTCGCACACCCACGCTGTTTCTGCAACACAACAGCAGCCGCGCTGCTGTTGTGTTGCAGCAGAGTCTGCACACTGTTTTCTGTTGTGAAGGAAGTGAGTGGGGGGGAGTGTTGAAAAGCCGTGCAGAGGGAAACGTAAATTCAAGTGTTGTTGCTTCAGTATCGTCTCTCCGTAGATTTTTCCGCTTACACAGCAAACTCATGACCCTTTGTGTTCTCGTTCTCTTTGATTACTCACACACAACAGGGTTAGACACAGACTTGGGCGCAGAATAGAAGTCAGATGTATCCGTCCTGAAATGACGGATACATTTGGCTTTGGGTCAGTTTGTCGCTAAAGCCATTAAAGCTCATGACGTTTGGTGTCACGGTGTTATGTTCCGTTTCACGGTCAGTCAGGGGCCCATCCTGGGCCTCCTCATGAAGCTCTGGCCCTTTGGTTCCAGACGGCACATTCACCACACAAGTCTCAAGGCTTTTCTCTTTGTTTGTCCATCCATCTCCCTCGTCTTTACGACCAGAGCTGACTTGGCATTACAATTGTCTGAGAGTATTTTAATGTGTGTTTCAGATGTTCTCCGATTACGAGAAGAGTCTGGTCCAGCCCGCCTACGAGAACGACGGCCTGGGCCCTCGAGTGCTGCCGGAGACTCACCCGCTGCTGCAGGACTGGAAGGTGAAGGGTTAAGCCATTAGGCTGCTCTTCTGCCACACTGCATTGATTTGGCTCCTTTTCTTCACTCTCCTGCTTCTCAACTAGGTCACGCTGAAGCTTATTAAGGTTTCACAGTCGACTCGTTGTTGATGAGCAGTAAAGAAAAGCATATTGTGCTTTGGCGTGCTTGTTATAACGTGTGTGTGTGTGTGTGTGTGTGTGTGTGGAGTGTGTCAATGTACTGTGTGTGTTTGTGTCATTCAGTGGTTTCTAGTCAGCGTGACAAACAAAAATGTCAGCTTGTCAAGCAACACACTGCCCACCAAGTCGATAGCAGGTGGTGGACACACTTCCTTCCCTCTGGCTCTTGGACAACCGAACAGTACGCTTTTCATCCAAATCCATTTCTAGTTGTGTGTGTGTGTGTGTGTGTGTGTGTGTGTGTGTGTGTGTGTGTGTGTGTATGTGTTTAATGGAGGGGCGGATGGGAGTGAAAGCTATAAAGAGAGAGTGGGAGAGGGAGCGTGCACGTTCACAAAGCTCTGTGCGAATGGATGCCGAAAGCGAAAGCACACGTGTGTGTGTGTGTGTGTGTGTGTGTGTGTGTGTGTGTGTGTGCGTGCGCATGCGTGCGCGCACCTTCCGAAGACAGAAAGTAGCGATAGCAGCGCCGGTTTTGGGTCGGCAGCCGGGGGAGGCTGTCTAGCGGTGATGAAGTGCCTTGGATCCACATCGTCTTCCCAGGAAGTGTTTTCCAGGTCACAGCAAATAAATCTCACAGGCGGGCATTTATCTTAATGGACACCCCTGTTCTCCTTCTGTCAGGCTGCAAACCACACCATATGGCTGCGGTCCAGAGGGAAGACTTCATCTCGCCGCTGCTTAGTCGCACCCACAGATAGGCCACACTCATTAAGTCGACTCGGCACATTTAGAGGCAATCACGCACAGTCGGGGAACGGAGCGGGAGACGCCGATACCGGAGAGGGAGGTGCCCGAAGAAGCAGGAGGAGGTGTGATAGAGGGATGAGGTGTTCACTCGATGGGTCACTCGAGACGAGAGGCGGTGAAAAATAGATTAGGGCGAGCGCAGCAGGTGTGTAATGCAGTCGAGGAGAAATCACGCTGAGAAATAACTGTTTCATCTCCCTTCTGACCTCAGGCCACCAACACAACACGGCCTAATGTGGAGGAGGGCATCACTCTGTTCTCCACTCTGCTCAACAACAAGCACTTCCTGGTCACGTTCGTCCACGCCTTGGAGCAGCAGAAGGACTTCGCCGTACGAGATCGGTAAAAGCATCAACAGAGGGAGCTTATGTCCAGATTTGACTTTTTTGTCCACAACTCAAAGATATTCAGCTTATTGTCACATAGAGAAATAAACCTCATTCAAGCAGCTGGAATCAGGTTATTATGACTTTAAAGAACGAGTCAAACCGAGTAATCGATTCTCCAAATAGTTGCCTATTAATTCAACAGTTGATTAATCGTTGAAGCTTCGGTGTTGTCATGGATTGCACCACATTGTGAGGTGTTTTTTTCATTGTGAGGCGTCACTTGTTATAACAAGTCCACAGAGAAACACCACCCGACTGCAGCTCCTCTCACCTCCAGAGAGCGTTACCGTCATTCAGCTCATTGTGCTGCTGTTAAGTTCCACCCTGAAACTGTTTTCTTTCACTCTCATTGCTCTCCTCAACCCCTCCTCTGCTGTTTGCAGCAGGAAGCCTCTAAGAACCGCTGTGCGCTACCTGCACACGACCAAACGAAGGTAGCAAGTAGCAAGTACTGAATACCTGCTAAAATACACAGATGTGTTTCTCAGGAAAACAGAAAAGTGGCCAAAACATCAATTAATGCAGATTCAACATTTTAAAATGTAAATGAAGCGGACTGAAATACTCATTATCACGTAAACAATCAAAGTAGTAGCTTTAACAAACTAAAGCCAGTTTTCTAACGCTTGATATAAAAGTCATAAAGTTAGAAGTTATAGTGTAGTATACAATTCAAATGTAATACAATTCAAAGCCATACAATTGTCATAGTATAATTCGTTTTAAAAAGGCTTTTGAATGTCATGCATCTGTGTACAGAAGCTGTCTCCATGTTTCCAGTGTTTAACGCAGGACTTTGTTTATGTCAGGAGCAGCTGTATGCAGCACAGAAACATCTCTGCTGCTCAGACAAAGCGGCTGCTTCAGCTGAGTAAATGCGTAGTCATTCATCAGCGGTCCTGATGTCCTTAAACCAGCCAGTCATTGTGGAGAGAGTCAAGACCACATCCCGGTCCCAGCTCAGTGTCAGCACTTACTGCCTGATGTCGCCCCTCTCTCCTGGATTAAAGGGGCTTTGTTAGGGAAATCCCCTGCACCTCTGGACTGACTCACCCAGACGCTCCCTGCATTAGATCAGGTCCTTTATTTGGCTCTGCAGTCACAGGTGCTGTGGGGAAGATGAACCCTTGTTGTTGATTCTGTCCTCCTCCGCTGACCACAGGGCACTGACGGGGCATGTTTCCTCATCTGTTTCCTCACCCTTCAGATGCAGCCTCGCGTCTCTGCTCACCATCGCCCTCCACGGCAAGCTCGAGTACTACACCAGCATCATGAAAGATCTACTGGTGGACCTGATCGACGCTTCGGCTTCCAAGAACCCCAAGCTGATGCTGCGCCGCACCGAGTCCGTTGTGGAGAAGATGCTGACCAACTGGATGTCCATCTGCATGTACAGCTACCTCAAGGTGACGCTCAGGAAGGCTAACGAGGCGGGCATGATTAAAAAAGAATAACAGCGTCTCTGATTTTTGACTCCACCTCTCTCTCGCTCATGATCTTCAGGAAACAGTGGGTGAGCCTTTCTTCCTGCTGCTGTGTGCAATCAAGCAGCAGATCAACAAGGGCTCCATAGACGCCATCACAGGGAAGGCCCGCTACACCCTCAACGAGGAGTGGCTGCTCCGCGAGAACATTGAGGCCAAGCCACAGGTCAGCGATCACACGCTCGGCTCTCCTTTCTACAGCTCAGGGGTCAATGTCGAACTCGCACTTTCAATTAAGTCGACTGCCGGAAAGTTTGCTCAAAAGTCAAAACTTTTGCAGAGTTTCAAATGTGTGGCTCTCTGTTTATTGTTGCAGAACATCAACGTGTCCTTCCAGGGCTGTGGCATGGACTCGCTGCCTGTCAGGGTCATGAATACAGACACAATCTGCCAGGTGAAGGAAAAAATCCTCGAAGCCTTTTATAAAAACCTGCCCTTCTCCCAGTGGCCCAGAGCAGAGGATGTGGACCTGGGTAAGAGCGCATTTCCTCTGATTATTTCCATCCTCTGAGATACAGTAATCTCCTTTGCAAAAAGGTCAATTCTTCTCATGAAGCTCAACTAACCTGAGGCTGCAATATAATAAATGACAGAATGCATGGAGGAGAGTGTACGGTCATAATCACAAAGAGTTATTGCTTTCAAAAGCCGAAGGAGCCTGCAGAGCTGATTTGATTAATGGTGCAAGAATATTTCCACAGGTCGTGACACCGAGAGTTAGAGCACGGCCGCCCTCCGCCTCGCATATTCTTCTCCAAATTGAGGATGAAATTGTCTAATATCACTTCTCCGGTCTCGTCTCTCTCCAGAGTGGTTCGACTCCGGCAGCAACAGTAAGCTTCTGCAGGACCTGGATAACTCCTCGCTGATGGAGGACGGCAGAAAGAAGCTCAACACGGTCTTCCATTACCAGGTGTGTTATGTGTGAGACCGCTGCTGGGTGTCATGGTGTACCTGTGTGTTCCTGATATTGTAGCGGCAGCAGCGGGGGTGTCGAAGGCGAGAACTCCTTGTAAATGGTGTCACTGGGCGTCCGTGGGTGGGAGGTGTGTCTGTGTGTCTGTGTGTCTGTGTGTCTGTGTGTGTGTGTGTGTGTGTGTGTGTGTCTGTGTGTGTGTGTGTGTGGCTGTGTGTGTGTGTGTGTGTGTGTGTGTGTGTGTGTCTGGCTGTGTGTGTCTGTTTGTGTCTGTGTGTGTGTGTGTGTGTGTGTGTCTGTGTGTGTGTGTGTGTGTGTGTGTCTGTTTGTCTGTGTGTGTGTGTGTGTGTGTGTGTGTGTCTGGCTGTGTGTGTCTGTGTGTCTGTGTGTGTGTGTGTGTGTGTGTGTGTGTGTGTGTGTGTGTGTGTGTGTGTGTGTGTGTGTGTGTCTGGCTGTGTGTGTCTGTGTGTCTGTGTGTGTGTGTGTGTGTGTGTGTGTGTGTGTGTGTGTGTGTGTGTGTGTCTGTGTGTGTGTGTGTGTGTGTGTGTGTGTGTCTGTGTCTGTGTGTGTGTGTGTGTGTCTGTTTGTCTGTGTGTGTGTGTGTGTGTGTGTCTGTGTCTGTGTGTGTGTGTGTGTGTGTGTGTGTGTGTGTGTGTGTGTGTCTGTGTGTCTGTGTGTGTGTGTGTGTGTGTGTCTGTGTGTGTGTCTGTGTGTGTCTGTGTGTGTGTGTGTGTGTGTCTGTGTGTCTGTGTGTGTGTCTGTGTGTGTCTATAGGAGCCTCTCTCTGTGTGTGTGTGTGTGTGTGTGTGTGTGTGTGTGTGTGTGTGTCTGTGTGTGTGTGTGTGTGTGTGTGTGTGTGTGTGTGTCTATAGGAGCCTCTCTCTGTGTGTGTGTGTGTGTGTGTGTGTGTGTGTGTGTGTGTGTGTCTGTGTGTGTGTGTGTGTCTATAGGAGCCTCTCTCTGTGTTTGCGTGGCGTCGTGTGACGTTCGGGTCGTTCTCAGCAGCTTAGCTGCGGCAGATCTGCTGCAATTATACTGTCGTTACGCAGATTCTGCATTTAGACACACAGTGTGTGTATTACAGCAATTAGGTAATGTTTTACAGTACAAAAAACAATAGTAGATGGTTGTAATATGTAACAATTACTGAATACTAAAGTGGTTACTTGTTAATCAACAGCACTCTGAACACACATGATTTATGTGCATTTTAACACCTAAAGATCCAGATTAATAGTTTGTGTCTAAAAAAAGATGACCTACCTCAATCAATATTACATATTCAATAAATGTACTTTAACACTACTACTTGTAGTACTACTACTGCTACTAATAATAACATGAATACACACACATTCAGAATTACATATAAATCCACTTAAGCATGTTCAATTACATAATAATGCATTAAATTAGTTTGTGTTATTATAACAAAAAAAACAAATTAATAATTGATTTAAAAACTAATAATAAAAAATGGTTTTCTATGTAATTTCTTTGTTATACTCACTAGAACATTTATTTATAAAGAAGGATGTAAAATGAAGACAACCCGTGAGACTGTTTCCTGTGTGTTTCCTTGTTTACGTCTACCTTCACGTGAGTCAACGGTGACCCGGTGACCTTCGACCCCCGGCCCGTTACCTGTGCTCGTTGAGTGCTCTGTTTGGTTTTCGCCGAGCCGTCGGGACAGAGCTGTGAAAGCAGTGAGCTGCAGCGTGTTCTAACGGTCTGGGTTCACTGGCAAGGCTGTTCAATCCATTTCACCACGGGTTGACTTTAATGAGCCCAGCCAGGCTGCTGCAGACTGGCCACCACTCTAGATGCACGAGACTGACACACACACACAAACAAACACACCTCTCAACACTGCACTCCCCTTGAGGGCATGCTTAATGATGCCGTCCTGGTGCACCCCAGCTGACCCCTGACCCTGTGCCCTCTGTCATCTCTCGTCCTCCCTCCCCCCCTCCCTCCCTCCCTCCCTCCTTCTCTGCCTTCACAGATCCCAGAGGGGGCGTCGCTGGCCATGAGCATGAAAGACAAGAGAGATAACACCCTTGGGAGAGGTACGTCACCCACAAACACACCCACGCCCTGTCGCTTTGTCACACACACTTGGATAAATACTCGCTCCATCACGGGAAACGGCACATGCCTAGTTGATGGCGAGAACACGATACACACATGTAAACAGGCATGAAACCGCACACCCTCCAACAAGACACAGCGGACGTCTAAACACAGTCGCACCTAATAAATCACAACAACTGCTGCTTTGCATAGGAGTTACGCTTCCACTTCATTCAGAGCTCTGCTCCTGCGCTGTAGATGTATTCCATTAGCAGACGTCAGCTTGTGGGGGAACAGAAGTGGGCCCATTGTCCAGCCTCAACCCGGAATATAATGGCTGCTCCGCCTGTTGACAGATGAGTTTACATGCAGCTTTTAATGGGCTTGTCTGCTCGTTCGTCTAGGGTCTACCTTACATAATCAGTACCAGGCCAGCGCTCAGTTCTGCTCGGGCTCTGTCCATCAAAGCCTCTCCTCTCATTCATACTGGGCCAAAAAAAGGCTTATGTGGACCAAACCTGGCTCCGGCTTCAAAGCGTCAAGGGGGTGTTATGAGCCTGTAGTGCTCCCTGGCTAATATAAAACACTGTCCTGCCTGCCTGTGATCGGCGTTGTGGGTCTGGACCGAGGCCCGTCGGGCAGGAGCATCTCTGGCGGAGCTGGCAGTAATGAGAGCACACTGGCAGTGCTGCTGTGTGTCTATGTGTACGGCTGCACTAATGCCTGTCTCTGTTTTGGCTGTGTACAATAATTTAGTCGATTTGTTTGTCCGCTCGGAGCTGGTGTTTGGACATGCGTCTACATGCATTCGGTTATTCGTATGTTTTCGCGGGTGTGTTTGTGTTTAGATCTATATATAAACCAGCACGGTTTAATGCTCTTTCCCAGCGCTGGCCCGGCATTACCATCTCATTACACCGGCTCCAGAACCAATCACAGACTCTGTGTGTCTGTCTCCCCTAATCTCTCTCTCTTCTCTCTCCTTTCACTCGTAATCTTTCTCTTTCATTCTCTCAGACAGCTCCCCTCCCCTCCCGGCCCTCAGTCCACCTTAATCACTTTCTCCTCTCGCATGTACTCTATCTCCGTTGCTCTGCTGTCAATCTCCCTCTCGTGTTTTCTTTTTTCCTCAACCTCCTATCTGTCACGCTCCTCCGTGCTCCCTCCTCCTGTCTCCTCTCGTTCTCTCAGGTCTCCACCCTGCTGATTGCACATTGTTTCATGCTGTATATATATCTTTTATTTTTGTCTCTTTCCCTTTAGTTAAAGATCTGGATACGGAGAAGTATGTACACTTGGTGAGTATCTCCTCACAGGTAATCAAAATGCTTCTGATAGTGCGCTCTGGGTTTATTAGCAGAGCTCCTCCTGTGTTTGCCACTGTTAGTCAGCCCGGAGCCGGCGTTACGACAGAGCGAATTGGGGGTGAATGGAGGTGAAACGGAAAGCTGCTGAGGGGACATGACAGCACTAATGCTGCTTAAGCTCTTTTATAAACGTCAGCCAAGATATGGCTCCTTTGACTTCATAATAATGAGTTTCTTGGAACACAATTTGCCGGGTGAATAGTTAGTTTAACAGGACAGTTCTGTGGTCCTTTTTTGACACAAGTAGGTGGATTCTGAAGGCTTCCTTCTGTTCCCTTACCCCTAGTTAGACCTGTATGAGCAAGTCAGAGACATGATCCTGTACGCAGCAACCAGAGACATACGAATTCCCCAACTCCCATCACCTTCCCAATTCTGCATATGATCTAGCGCTTCAAAATACCCTGATGTGGTTTGTGGATCATGTGTCTAATGCAAGAACCAGAAAAGTCCCTTTTGACAGCAGAGACAGCAGAGACAGTAGAGCCTTCATTGAGCCTCTTATGACGAGGGTTATTGCTTCAACTTGTGTGCCGTGTGTTGACCTTCGACGTCTGGTTTTGCAGGTCCTACCTCACGACGACCTAATGGAGAACAAGAGGTCCCACAGGCAGAGCCACCGCAAGAAGGTTTTGCCTGAAATCTATCTGACACGCCTGCTGTCTACCAAGGTGAACACAAGAAGCTGACGCTGACACTACAAACAGACTGAAGTTACAGCTTGATATCCAAGTCATCTTTCTATTTCTTACTTCTATGACCCACATTAGCCTCAGGAGCCGTTTCAAAATCTCCACATCCCATTAAAGCCGTATCTCTGTGTATGCATGAGCCGCCTTTTTTTCTTTTCCTCCACAGGGAACTCTTCAGAAGTTCTTGGACGACCTCTTTCAAGCCATCCTCAGCATCCCTCCGGAACGCCCCCCTCTGGCTATCAAATACTTCTTTGACTTCCTGGAGGAGCAGGCTGACAAACGGGGCATCACAGACCCAGACACCCTGCACATCTGGAAAACCAACAGGTAGAGGTCTAAACGCTCCCATTAAAGTCGCCTTTGGTCACCTCGCTGTGCAAGTGCAATGCTTTAAAAGGTTGTATTTCTCTGTCTGTGCAGTTTACCACTGCGCTTCTGGGTGAACATCCTGAAGAATCCTCAATTTGTGTTTGATATTGAGAAGACGGATCACATGGATGCCTGTCTGTCTGTCATCGCCCAGGCCTTCATAGACGCCTGCTCCGTTTCTGACCTGCAGCTAGGAAAGGTGAGATTATCTGTCTGTCTGTCTGTCTGTGGAACATTAGCACCATTAAAAGTATCGCAAATTAGCTATGAGAAGTTGCTGTCTGCAAGGTAGCCTAGATGCAGAGACGGCTATCATCGAATCATTTTGGTATTTAAAACATATCATGATTCCCAGGCAAATTCTGGAGTTATTAGGAACTCACTTTTTTCTATATTTTCTTACATTTGTGATGAACACTGGAGATAATGATATTATTGGCACTCAAATCAAAACAAGAATCACCGCCTTGTTGTTGTATGCCTCCAGTCAAGTTGCAGTTTGCATCCATGTCTGTCCAAAAGGTCATCACTTCATCATTTTATCCTATTATACAACTGTGTGAAATTGTCGTCATTAACTTTTGATTTCTGAGTTTTGCCCAAAGAACAGTGACTTTAGCCTTTGACCGTCTGAATCTAATCGGTTCATACTTGATTCAAAGTGGACATTTGTCATATTCAAAACAGTATAGCATTTCATTACCATCATCAGTCATAGTTCATAGGTCATCAAAATGTCAAAAAAAAGTCAAAGTATATATACTATGTCGAAAAAAGTCATAGTATAGTATGTCGAAAAAAGTCATAGTATAGTATGTCTAAAAAAAGTCATAGTATAGTATGTCGAAAAAAGTCATAGTATAGTATGTCGAAAAAAGTCATAGTATAACATGTTGAAAAAAGTCATAGTATAGTATGTCTAAAAAAAGTCATAGTATAGTATGTCGAAAAAAGTCATAGTATAGTATGTCGAAAAAAGTCATAGTATAGTATGTCGAAAAAAGTCATAGTATAGTATGTCGAAAAAAGTCATAGTATAGCATGTCGAAAAAAAGTCATAGTATAGTATGTCGAAAAAAGTCATAGTATAGTATGTCGAAAAAAGTCATAGTATAGTATGTCGAAAAAAGTCATAGTATAGTATGTCTAAAAAAAGTCATAGTATAGTATGTCGAAAAAAGTCATAGTATAGTATGTCGAAAAAAGTCATAGTATAGTATGTCGAAAAAAGTCATAGTATAGTATGTCGGAAAAAGTCATAGTATAGTATGTCGAAAAAAGTCATAGTATAGTATGTCGAAAAAAGTCATAGTATAACATGTTGAAAAAAGTCATAGTATAGTATGTCAAAAAAAGTCATAGTATAGTATGTCGAAAAAAGTCATAGTATAGTATGTGGAAAAAAGTCATAGTATAGTATGTTGAAAAAAGTCATAGTATAGCATGTTGAAAAAAGTCATAGTATAGCATGTTGAAAAAAGTCATAGTATAGTATGTCAAAAAAAGTCATAGTATAACATGTCGAAAGAAGTCATAGTATAGCATGTCAAAAAAAGTCATAGTATAGTATGTCGAAAAAAGTCATAGTATAGTATGTCAAAAAAAGTCATAGTATAACATGTCGAAAAAAGTCATAGTATAGCATGTCAAAAAAAGTCATAGTATAGTATGTCGAAAAAAGTCATAGTATAGCATGTCAAAAAAAGTCATAGTATAGCATGTCGAAAAAAGTCATAGTCTTGCATGTCGAAAAAAGTCATAGTATAGTATGTCGAAAAAAGTCATAGTATAGTATGTCGAAAAAAGTCATAGTATAGTATGTCGAAAAAAGTCATAGTATAGCATGTTGAAAAAAGTCATAGTATAGTATGTCAAAAAAAGTCATAGTATAACATGTCGAAAAAAGTCATAGTATAGCATGTCAAAAAAGTCATAGTATAGTATGTCGAAAAAAGTCATAGTATAGCATGTCAAAAAAAGTCATAGTATAGCATGTCGAAAAAAGTCATAGTCTTGCATGTCGAAAAAAGTCATAGTATAGTATGTCGAAAAAAGTCATAGTATAGTATGTCGAAAAAAGTCATAGTATAGTATGTCGAAAAAAGTCATAGTATAGTATGTTGAAAAAAGTCATAGTATAGTATGTTGAAAAAAGTCATAGTATAGTATGTCGAAAAAAGTCATAGTATAGTATGTCGAAAGAAGTCATAGTATAGCATGTCAAAAAAAGTCATAGTATAGTATGTCGAAAAAAGTCATAGTATAGTATGTCAAAAAAAGTCATAGTATAACATGTCGAAAAAAGTCATAGTATAGCATGTCAAAAAAAGTCATAGTATAGTATGTCAAAAAAAGTCATAGTATAGCATGTCGAAAAAAGTCATAGTCTTGCATGTCGAAAAAAGTCATAGTATAGTACGTCGAAAAAAGTCATAGTATAGTATGTCGAAAAAAGTCATAGTATAGTATGTCGAAAAAAGTCATAGTATAGCATGTTGAAAAAAGTCATAGTATAGTATGTCAAAAAAAGTCATAGTATAACATGTCGAAAAAAGTCAGAGTATAGCATGTGGAAAAAAGTCACAGTATAGTATGTGGAAAAAAGTCATAGTATAGTATGTTGAAAAAAGTCATAGTATAACATGTTGAAAAAAGTCATAGTATAGCATGTTGAAAAAGTCATAGTATAGTATGTTGAAAAAAGTCATAGTATAGCATGTCAAAAAAAGTCATAGTATAGTATGTTGAAAAAAGTCATAGTATAGCATGTCAAAAAAAGTAATAGTATAGCATGTTGAAAAAAGTCATAGTATAGTATGTGGAAAAAAGTCATAGTATAACATGTTGAAAAAAGTCATAGTATAGTATGTGGAAAAAAGTCATAGTATAGTATGTCAAAAAAAGTCATAGTATAACATGTCGAAAAAAGTCATAGTATAGCATGTCAAAAAAAGTCATAGTATAGTATGTCGAAAAAAGTCATAGTATAGCATGTCAAAAAAAGTCATAGTATAGTATGTCGAAAAAAGTCATAGTCTTGCATGTCGAAAAAAGTCATAGTATAGTATGTCGAAAAAAGTCATAGTATAGCATGTGGAAAAAAGTCATAGTATACTATGTTGAAAAAAGTCATAGTATAGTATGTCGAAAAAAGTCATAGTATAGTATGTCGAAAAAAGTCATAGTATAGTATGTCGAAAAAAGTCATAGTATTGCATGTTGAAAAAAGTCATAGTATAGTATGTTCGAAAAAAGTCATAGTATTGCATGTTGAAAAAAGTCATAGTATAGCATGTTGAAAAAAGTCATAGTATAGCATGTTGAAAAAAGTCATAGTATGTTGAAAAAAGTCATAGTATAGCATGTTGAAAAAAGTCATAGTATGTTGAAAAAAGTCATAGTATAGCATGTTGAAAAAAGTCATAGTATGTTGAAAAAAGTCATAGTATAGTATGTTGAAAAAAGTCATAGTATAGCATGTTGAAAAAAGTCATAGTATAGCATGTTGAAAAAAGTCATAGTATAACATGTTGAAAAAAGTCATAGTATAGCATGTCGAAAAAAGTCATAGTATAGCATGTCGAAAAAAGTCATAGTATAGTATGTCGAAAAACGTCATAGTATAGTATGTCGAAAAAAGTCATAGTATAGCATGTCGAAAAAAGTCATAGTATAGTATATCGAAAAAAGTCATAGTATAACATGTCGAAAAAAGTCATAGTATAACATGTTGAAAAAAGTCATAGTATAGCATGTCAAAAAAAGTCATAGTATAGCATGTTGAAAAAAGTCATCGTATAGTATGTGGAAAAAAGTCATAGTATAGCATGTTGAAAAAAGTCATAGTATAGTATGTTGAAAAAAGTCATAGTATAACATGTCGAAAGAAGTCATAGTATAACATGTCAAAAAAAGTCATAGTATAACATGTCAAAAAAGTCATAGTATAACATGTCAAAAAAAGTCATAGTATAGCATGTCGAAAAAAGTCATAGTATAGCATGTCAAAAAAAGTCATAGTATTGCATGTCGAAAAAAGTCATAGTATAGTATGTCGAAAAAAGTCATAGTATAGCATGTCGAAAAAAGTCATAGTATAGCATGTTGAAAAAAGTCATAGTATAGCATGTTGAAAAAAGTCATAGTATAGCATGTTGAAAAAAGTCATAGTATAGCATGTTGAAAAAAGTCATAGTATAGTATGTTGAAAAAAGTCAGAGTATAGCATGTGGAAAAAAGTCACAGTATAGTATGTGGAAAAAGTCATAGTATAGTATGTTGAAAAAAGTCATAGTATAACATGTTGAAAAAAGTCATAGTATAGCATGTTGAAAAAAGTCATAGTATAGTATGTTGAAAAAAGTCATAGTATAGCATGTCAAAAAAAGTCATAGTATAGCATGTTGAAAAAAGTCATAGTATAGCATGTCAAAAAAAGTAATAGTATAGCATGTTGAAAAAAGTCATAGTATAGTATGTGGAAAAAAGTCATAGTATAACATGTTGAAAAAAGTCATAGTATAGTATGTGGAAAAAAGTCATAGTATAGTATGTGGAAAAAAGTCATAGTATAGTATGTGGAAAAAAGTCATAGTATAGCATGTCGAAAAAAGTCATAGTATAGTATGTTGAAAAAAGTCATAGTATAGCATGTCGAAAAAAGTCATAGTATAGTATGTTGAAAAAAGTCATAGTATAGCATGTCGAAAAAAGTCATAGTATAGCATGTCGAAAAAAGTCATAGTATAGTATGTGGAAAAAAGTCATAGTATAGCATGTCGAAAAAAGTCATAGTATAGTATGTTGAAAAAAGTCATAGTATAGCATGTCGAAAAAAGTCATAGTATAGTATGTTGAAAAAAGTCATAGTATAGCATGTCGAAAAAAGTCATAGTATAGCATGTTGAAAAAAGTCATAGTATAGCATGTTGAAAAAAGTCATAGTATAGCATGTTGAAAAAAGTCATAGTATAGCATGTTGAAAAAAGTCATAGTATAGTATGTTGAAAAAAGTCAGAGTATAGCATGTGGAAAAAAGTCACAGTATAGTATGTGGAAAAAGTCATAGTATAGTATGTTGAAAAAAGTCATAGTATAACATGTTGAAAAAAGTCATAGTATAGCATGTTGAAAAAAGTCATAGTATAGTATGTTGAAAAAAGTCATAGTATAGCATGTCAAAAAAAGTCATAGTATAGCATGTTGAAAAAAGTCATAGTATAGCATGTCAAAAAAAGTAATAGTATAGCATGTTGAAAAAAGTCATAGTATAGTATGTGGAAAAAAGTCATAGTATAACATGTTGAAAAAAGTCATAGTATAGTATGTGGAAAAAAGTCATAGTATAGTATGTGGAAAAAAGTCATAGTATAGTATGTGGAAAAAAGTCATAGTATAGCATGTCGAAAAAAGTCATAGTATAGTATGTTGAAAAAAGTCATAGTATAGCATGTCGAAAAAAGTCATAGTATAGTATGTTGAAAAAAGTCATAGTATAGCATGTCGAAAAAAGTCATAGTATAGTATGTGGAAAAAAGTCATAGTATAGCATGTCGAAAAAAGTCATAGTATAGTATGTTGAAAAAAGTCATAGTATAGCATGTCGAAAAAAGTCATAGTATAGCATGTCGAAAAAAGTAATAGTATAGCATGTTGAAAAAAGTCATAGTATAGTATGTGGAAAAAAGTCATAGTATAACATGTTGAAAAAAGTCATAGTATAGTATGTGGAAAAAAGTCATAGTATAGCATGTTGAAAAAAGTCATAGTATAGTATGTGGAAAAAAATCATAGTATAACATGTTGAAAAAAGTCATAGTATAGTATGTGGAAAAAAGTCATAGTATAGCATGTTGAAAAAAGTCATAGTATAACATGTTGAAAAAAGTCATAGTATAGTATGTTGAAAAAAGTCATAGTATAGTACGTTGAAAAAAGTCATAGTATAACATGTCAAAAAAAGTCATAGTATAGTATGTCAAAAAAAGTCATAGTATAGTATGTTGAAAAAAGTCATAGTATAACATGTTGAAAAAAGTCATAGTATAGTATGTGGAAAAAAGTCATAGTATAGCATGTTGAAAAAAGTCATAGTATAGTACGTTGAAAAAAGTCATAGTATAGTATGTGGAAAAAAGTCATAGTATAGCATGTTGAAAAAAGTCATAGTATAGTACGTTGAAAAAAGTCATAGTATAACATGTTGAAAAAAGTCATAGTATAACATGTTGAAAAAAGTCATAGTATAGTATGTTGAAAAAAGTCATAGTATAACATGTTGAAAAAAGTCATAGTATAGTATGTGGAAAAAAGTCATAGTATAACATGTTGAAAAAAGTCATAGTATAGCATGTTGAAAAAAGTCATAGTATAGTATGTTGAAAAAAGTCATAGTATAGCATGTCAAAAAAAGTCATAGTATAGTATGTCTAAATATATGACTATATGACATATAAGTGCTTTCGCCATAAAAATCAGTCATGATTTAAACATTTTGACATATTTGTCCCTTACACTTCACGCAGTATCTTTGCCTCACGTCTCTCTGTGAGTTTGACCACACACACACACACACACACACACACACCTCTTCAGTCCCTCTGTGAACCCCTACTATCTCTAAACCTTCAGACTGTCATCTCCATCTACCTCCCCTCATGTTATTTCAGCCGAGTCGGCGGATCCAAGGTCATGAGCACCAGGGATCTCTTTTTGTGCTATGCGAGAGTGAGTGTGTGTGTGTGTGTGTGTGTGTGTGTGTGTGTGTGTGTGTGTGTGCTCAGGCGTGCATATGTCTGTCTGTCTGTCGTTGTCTGTGTGTGTGTGTGTGCGCGCTTGCATGTCAATGTCCTCACTGCTCACAAATCCGTCTCATCCCTCAGACACCGTGACCCTGAGCGCGCTCTGCTTCCTGTCTCTCTCTGACTGGGCTTCCTCCCCGGAGGGAGCTGAGGACTCATCAAATGATGCTCCTCTTTCACTGAGAAACCGTCTGATTTACAAACTGCAGTTCGGTGTCAAAGAGCCAGCGCTCTCACGGCACAAATACTGACGTGGCCGTCCGGCCAGGCTCGTACCTACGGAAGCAAAAGACGTTCATAATAACTCATAATAACTCATAACCCTCCTCATTTACATGTCACACTCATCGTGGAGCCACCAGAAGGACATGGCCACGTTCTGTCCTGTAGGTCAAGGAGACTGGCATGACACACCGCGACATTTTCCTCGAGTGTTGACAGTCATTTGCACGTGTGTGTGCATGTGTGTGTGTGCGTGTGTGTGTGTGCGTGTGTGTGATGGCCTGGGGACAGGGCAGTGAAGGGTACGGGGTCTGGATTAGCCAGAGCACAGCACGGTGTGAGAGAGAGAGCGAGAGAGAGAGAGAGAGAGAGAGAGAGAGAGAGAGAGAGAGAGAGAGAGAACTAAGCGACCCTTGCTGTTTCCACTGAAGCCCTCTTTATCTGGCGAGGTGCAGACATGGAGGGCCACGGGGTCACGGGGGGGTTACCGGGCAGATGGGCGAGCAGCAGGAAGTGACCTTGTGGAGAGGAAGAGAGAGAGAGAGAGAGAGAGAGAGAGAGAGAGAGTTCCCTATCAGGACGCTTTCCACACCCCCCCCCCCGCACCTTCAACACCCATAAACACGCACACGCATGCAAACAAACACGCACACATCAGGTGACACAAATAACTCATGACACACAGGAATAATAAGGTGCTCTGTAAGCACATTCACTGATGCTGAAAGCTGAGGCTGGCCGTCTCTTTCTCCCCTTGTCCTACTTTCTTTCCGTCCCTCTCTCTCCGGCACACACACACACACACACACACACACACACACACACACACAGACCTACACACACTCGCTCTCAAACAGTAGTCGCCACTAAAACCCGAGTGTGCCCACAACCTCTTAGCCCCGCTACTTTTCTGCTTGCTCGAATAAGCACCAGTGCCTGAAGTGACTGTGGAGAGAGTGGCGGAGCGCTGAAGGAGCATTGTTTGGACTGGAATGTTGCTTCTCCGGCTCTGGACTTTATGTGTCTCCTGTTGTGCAGAAAGGAAACCGTTCCCTCCCTCTCACTTCAGGTCACCGACTAATAACATCCAGTTTAACTGAGCAGCTCCTTATTAGGACAGTAGCACCTCATTGCAGACTGCGCAATAATATACAAACCTCTTCATTCAAGATTAAGGTCCGGTGCTGAATTATTAAGTAACCTGCAGAAGAGGGTACATTGCTTTTAGCTTCCAGCCCGCTGTAGCCTTCGGTCCTACATGGATTGGTACATGTGGTCGTGTTCATAAATGCTGCGTGTGTCTTGGGCTTGGTGAGCCCAGAGGACAGTCGAGCACGCTCACATTTTGATCCAGAGACGAAAGCTGTCCTGACTGAAATGTGTTTTTTTGTGTTTCAGGACTCCCCTACCAACAAGCTGCTGTACGCCAAGGAGATCCCCGAGTATAAGAAGAGAGTGCAGTGCTACTACCAGCAGATACAGGACATGCCCCCGCTCAGCGAGCAGGAGATGAACGCTCACCTGGCCGAGGAGTCACGGGTGAGTCATGTGTTCAAAAAAAGTCCCCGTGTGTTCGTGATCTGGCTCCACAAAAGCTAATATAAGTCCATTGTTTATCTTGTAGAAGTACAGAAATGAATTCAACACCAACCTGGCCTTGACCGAAATCTACAAATACGCCAAGAGATACAGAACCCAGGTGAGAGAAGAGCTTCTTACCGATGTCGGATTGAGATCAGATACGTTCCTCGTGTTTAAACCGGCCCGTCTCTGCAGCCACAACACCACAGTCAACCTCCCTTTTTTTGCCGTTTTAAGTTTCACAGTCGGGCATCGGAGCGTGACGCATCAGTGTGGAGGATCGTGTGCGTGTTGAGAGACGTAGTACGCCGTGCAGTCCTCCCCTCCAGCCCACGTATACCTCTCACTTCAAGCTAACGGCGTGCTGTTTGCCCTCTCTTTATCAATCACCCTCATCTGCTTAATGACGCCGTTAAGTTGTCGCTTCACATCTCCCGTTTCTCGTTGAACAAGCCCTCTTCAAGCCCCTGCTGTCCTCCCCCATGTTTCCTTACTGCTGCTGACTGTTCTCAGAGGAGGCTTAGTCAGCGGTGACTGTGCCTTAATGGAGCACCCTCATGGTAATACCGTTTAGCTGCTCTCCTCTGTCATGCTACTGTACTGACGTGGGCCGGGGACTTAGACTCTGATTCACAGAGCTGTGTGAATGGCCCCTGATTGCCTATTCTCTCGCCCCGGCTCGGTTCGCTCTGCCTCGTAGCACACCGCCGCTAAGAGCCCATAAATCCCACTGACACCGTGACAACTACTGGGCATGAAAAACAGAGCAGATGTGGGTTTTGTAAATATGTGAAGAGCAAAGGCTTTTGTGGTGTGGAGGCGTGCGTGAAGGCTGGAGGAGAGGCTGAAGCACTTCTCTTGTTCCTCTGCCGCTCTATCTTCTGGTGGCTGATTTCCTCCCTCTCCCAGATAGATGAACGCATGAACGCTCGACAGCCGCTGAAAGCCTATGTGTTACGTTTTTCTTTTCTATCTCCCTCGGTCAGGTGGTGAGCGCTCTGGAGTCGAACCCCACCGCGCGTCGCACTCAGCTGCACCACAAGTTGGAGCAGGTCATCGCCCTCGTGGAGGACAACATCTACGAGTGCTGCAGCGAGGCCTGAACCCGCCGGCCCTCCGCCAGCCATCCCTTTCTCCTGCTGACGGCTGCCTTTCTCCGGCCTTCATAGTGACCCGGGAACGTCGGCCGCTAAGGCGCAAGCCTTCATACGCGTCATTATTATTCCAGCAGACTATAAGAAGCGTGGAAAGTGGCAAAGGACTTAAACCTGCCTCTCAAGCGCCACACTTTTGCGAGGTGTTCCCCCCCCCCCCTTCTGATTTCAGAATGCCAAGCAATTTTCCCAAAATCTTTCTCCATGACATGGAAATAATTCCAGTCTGGCTCAGCTATGCTTTAGAGGGAAGGTGTAGGGCCGTGGAGATGGGGCTCATTCTGGATGTCTTCACAGTTACTGGGACCTGCAGTAAGCCCTGGTGGCGATCTTTACGCACTGAACCCTTTTCTCAAGGGAACGAGCCAATGATGCACTGTACTGTATTATAATGTCCATAGCAATATTTATAGATGTGTTAAAATGCTTTCAAGTGGCCTGTTCATCAGGACGAGTGAGAAGCACCGCGATGAACTCCACCCGCCTCCCGCAGCCTGCGACGTTCTCAGGTGTGCTCGGTGAAGATGGGCGACTCGCTCCCAACCGGTGCTTGGAACAATATGACCCAATGTGCTTTGCAGGTTTGAGACGGGTTGAGATGTGGAGAGAAAGATAAATGAGTAAAGTTTATGAAAATCAGATGTAATGTAGTTCACTGGGAAGAGCTGCATCAGTATAGAAGTGTTGATCAGTGTGCTTGTAAACGAATGGATTTCTGACCAATTTAAAAAGAGGGAAATTAACATTTATGAGAAAAAAAAACATGTGAGCTCAATATAAGGAGAGACTGTATTTGTGATGCCAAATGATTTGTCAGAGTTTGTGAAATAAATTACAGTATTTAGGATTTTAATGCGTCCAAGGATGACAATATGTATTGTTCTCAGTCTCAAAGTGCTTGATTTCTAAATGCATTACGCCGTAGAAAACTTTAACATTTGAAAACCATTAAGATCTGGACCGCCACCCAAAAGCACACGGACCAGCATCTGGATCTCCTCAGAGAGCCTTGTAAAAGCCCTCATAATGCCGGGTCGGGAAAAGAAGTCATGCAGACATTTAGCTTTGGTTTTATTGCGGGACACAGAACAACTTCCACAAGATCCTAACTTTTACACAATAATCAAAATAATATCTCATTAATACACACGGGCATTTAGACAACACATCCACGCACACATCCACTCTCTTGCAGGAGGCGCCCTCTCCCTGCAGAGGCTCTTTTCAGGTCCATCTGTTTACACTCAGTGTCTCAGTCAATGCCAAGAGCAAACTAACAACCCAGCTTCACCACCATGAAGACCAGAGGACAGCCCCACCAGATGCCTTCAAACCTCGTCTGACACATCTAAAGAAATTCATAACTAGCTTCAACTAAGTGATCAAAAAATGGATTGTTTAAAGCGCGTTTTGGGGATATGTAGCTGCAATTACTTGGACAACAGTTGATGTGGATGAACTCGTGCGGCATGGTGTGTATTTGGGTAGTGGGGAGCTTGGAATGCGGTCAGCTGGATAATCACATGGACGACACCCCCTTGATGCCGGGTTACACTCTGTGCAGCCAGCTGAACACTTCCCATGATTAAATGGGTTGAAAATACACGAGCTGGCTCTCGAGTACATCAGTCCCACCAAATGCGCGGTTGTGTCGGTGCAGTGAAGACACGTGGAGAGGTAAGTCAAGAGGATTGGCCAATAGAACGTAGTGCTGCTTGGCAGTGGTAGGTCCCAAGGTGTGCGAGGGCAGATGGGACATTGAATGGGGGGGAGAGGGTCCCCGTCAAGCGGGGGCCACCTGGCTGGACGAGACAGACGAAGTCTGAGTTTTGGAGGTGGAAGCGGTGGTGCCCTCATCGACCCCGAATGGATTTTTTCCGCAGCATACCGTGGTGATCATGCAGTTCCTGAACTGGAGGCCGGAAAAAAAGAAGAATCACAGTTACACCTTCACTCATTGATCCAAGAAGTACTCAAATGCTTTAACGTCACATTACAGTCATTTTTAGCAGAAGAAGTTAACTTTAATACTATATTTATATACTATATATAGTCATACTATAACTTTAAGAAGTTATAGTATGATATTAAGATGTCAAAGACATTAAAAGTCATAGTATGTTGAAAAAAGTCACAGTATAGTATGTCGAAAAAAAGTCATAGTATAGTATGTTGAAAAAGTAAAAAAAAAAAAGTCATATTATAGTATGTCGAAAAAAGTCATAGTATAGTATGTCGAAAAAGTAAAAAAAAAAAAGTCATATTATAGTATGTCGAAAAAAGTCATAGTACAGTATGTCGAAAAAAGTCATAGTATAGTATGTCGAAAAAAGTAAAAAAAAAGTCATAGTATAGTATGTCGAAAAAAGTAAAAAAAAAGTCAGTATAGTATGTTGAAAAAAGTCATAGTATAGTATGTCGAAAAAGTTAAAAAAAAAGTCATAGTATAGCATGTCGAAAAAAGTCATAGTATAGTATGTCGAAAAAAGTAAAAAAAAAGTCATAGTATAGTATGTCGAAAAAAGTCACAGTATAGTATGTCGAAAAAGTAAAAAAAAAAGTCATAGTATAGTATGTTGAAAAAAGTCATATTATAGTATGTCGAAAAAGTAAAAAAAAAAGTCATAGTATAGTATGTTGAAAAAAGTCATATTATAGTATGTCGAAAAAGTAAAAAAAAAAGTCATATTATAGTATGTCGAAAAAGTAAAAAAAAAAGTCACAGTATAGTATGTCGAAAAAAGTCATAGTATGTCAAAAAAAGTGACAGTATAGTATGTCGAAAAAGTAAAAAAAAAAGTCATAGTATAGTATGTTGAAAAAAGTCATAGTATAGTATGTCGAAAAAGTAAAAAAAAAAGTCATAGTATAGCATGTCGAAAAAAGTCATAGTATAGTATGTCGAAAAAAGTCATAGTATAGTATGTCGAAAAAAGTCATAGTACAGTATGTCGAAAAAAGTCATAGTATAGCATGTTGAAAAAAGTCATAGTATAGTATGTCGAAAAAAGTCATAGTACAGTATGTCGAAAAAAGTCATAGTATAGTATGTCGAAAAAGTAAAAAAAAAAAAGTGATAGTATAGTATGTCGAAAAAAGTCATAGTATAGTATGTTGAAAAAGTAAAAAAAAAAGTCATAGTATAGTATGTCGAAAAAGTAAAAAAAAAAGTCATAGTATAGTATGTCGAAAAAAGTCATAGTATAGTATGTCGAAAAAAAAAAAAAAAAAAAGTCATAGTATAGTATGTCGAAAAAAAAAAAAAAAAAAAGTCATAGTATAGTATGTCGAAAAAAGTCATAGTATAGTATGTCGAAAAAAAAAAAAAAAAAAAGTCATAGTATAGTATGTTGAAAAAAGTCAAAGTATAGTATGTTGAAAAAAGTCATAGTATAGTATGTCGAAAAAGTAAAAAAAAAAGTCATAGTATAGTATGTCGAAAAAAGTAAAAAAAAAAGTCATAGTATAGCATGTCGAAAAAAGTCATATTATAGTATGTTGAAAAAAGTCATAGTATAACATGTCGAAAAAACACAAAAAAGTCATAGTATATATACTATGTAATAAAAAACACATAAACCATAGTATAATATGTCATAAAAAACCCAAAGTTATACTATATATAGTATATCATAAAAACCAAAAGAGTGATATATATATATATAGTGTCATAAAAACACAAAGAGTCATAGTATATATATATATTATGTCATAAAGAAGTCATGAACAGTTATAGTACGTCTGTCTCTCTCACACTAAACTAACCAAAGCCAGATACTTGCGTCTCACACCTGTCTGTTCAGCAGGATGTAGATGACTGGGTTGTACAGAGCAGAACTCTTGGCGAAGAAGGCCGGAGCGGTCATGAACACCGGCCCGAACTCGGTTCCTTGATTGGCAAAGATGTACCAGGCCACCGTGGCATAGGGCACCCAGCACACCAGGAAGGAGATCACCATGACGACCACCATCCGAGTCACCTCCCTCTCCGCTCTCTGGGTGCTTTCAGACTCCTGCTGCTGGGCTGCAGCCTGACAACAGACACGTGAAGTGAAGTTATTAACTTATTGAAGGGCCAATCGGTCCAAACGGTAGCGCTAAATGGTCCAGCACGGTCCAGCACGGTCCAGCACGTCACCATTGAAAAACCCGGGACTAGACTGAGACGTCTTCTAATCAACACTTGAAAACGGTTAAATCCACAGTGAGTTATTCCTGTTCTCTCACGCTGATGAAGGTTTGTTTACATCTGTAATTTCTTTTCAGTAAAACAAACATATTTCATGATTAAGTCTCCCGTTATTGATGCCAATATAAAGATCTGTAATTCATGGCTTGAATTGCCAATTGATGGCGGTGTGTTGCTCTCATGTGTTCTGATACATGGGAGCAGAAACCTGAGGGAACCGAAGCAGTCGAGTTTAGTGGGACAGCTAAATATGCAATGTTCACACACACTCGGTTCTTTGTCGATTTTTACAGGGTGACGGTTCTGATCGTATTGGGAGGTACACTCAAAACATCCGAGGCTTAAGACCTGGTGGTGTATTCTAATGAGCCTGCATGTGACCAAGGAAAGAGGCTTCTTCATTTACATGTTTTCTAATCTAAGCAGCCCACAACAAAAAAAAAAACCTGCCATTATTTTGTAAATATTCATGACTAATACATTATCGATGCTGTTCTACTATTAATGAGGGCACCGGGGCGACGCCGTGAGCCGGCAGACTGCCCTTCAGCTGGAGGACCCGGGTTTAAGCTGCCATGTTGGCAATGATCTGCCCTCCTGAAGTGTCCTTGAGCCACTAAATCCCTCGCATCTCCAGAGACTCCGCTCTGTGATGCTGCTAACCTCTGTGGAGGGGAGAAAGGTAAAAAAAAGAAAACGCATTCTCTTTCTCTTCAAGGATAAACAAAAGGTATCACATCCTTATTAATAATGTTTGGTCTGACAGCGGTGTTCCGTCTTACCGCTCGCACAGTGCAGAGGAGGCGACCGTAGCAGAAGAAAATGATGAAGAGGGGGATCGAGAAATGGAGGACAAACATATAGATGACGAATGAGGTGTTGTTGATCTCGGGCTTGGGAGTGTAGTAGTCAATCCCACAGGAACACTGCATTCCCTCGGGGATGAACCTGCATCCACACACACACACACACACACACACACACACAATACCAATCGAAGGATTTCCATCAACACCATCGCACACGCTGTTTGATGCTAGATGTGAGTCGGTGTGCTGCAAGTAAGCAAAGGTGATCTCTGATGTGCTTCACCATGCAAATGATGACACTAGCTATGGTTTTAAAGCCTGGAAAGCCCAGTCTAGACACTGAAACATACAGTACCGGGACCATCCGAGCAGAGGGGGGGCGGCACAGGTCAGGGCCATGACCCACGTGAACACCAGCCCAGCGATGGCATGCTTCTCCTCAAAGCGGAAGTTGCTCATCGGCTTACAGACCACGACGTAGCGCTCGATAGCCAAAACCACCAGAGACCAGAGAGCGATCTCCCCTGAGACAAACGTAAATACAGAACACTCTCACTTGACATTACACAGCATTTGAGATTTAAAACATATCTTTAGAATATTGTCAAAGTGACACAAATCTAAATGAAAGCATTGAACGCTGAAGGAACCTTTCCCGTTCCTCATCTCTTACCTCCTAAGGTGGCGAAGAAACCTTCGACGTTGCAGCCGATGGCGCCCAAGATGAAGTATCCGTGCAGGGCCGTGTAGAGAGTCACCGTGAAGCCCCCGAGGACCATGAAGAGGTCGGCCACCGCCAGGTTGAGCAGGACAAAGTTCAGAGGGTTCCTCAGCTTCTTGTTCTTCACCGTGACGTAGAGGGTGAGGAAGTTGACGGGGAAGGCGGTGATGATGAGGAACAGCATGTACGCAGCCAGGAGAGAGTACTTCCAGGGCTCAGCCAGGTAGTACTGAGGGTGCTCAAATGGGCTGCGAACCAACCCGGTCTTGTTGGACATGGGGACATAAAAGTTGGGTCCCTCTGTGCCATTCATGGCTGCGGTTGGCGATTCTTTTTCTTCCTCCGAGAACCTTACTAGATAAAACGATCTGTGACTCCTCTAAAAGGGGAAACTCAGCGAGCGGCTCTGGGATGGAGGAGCGAGGACAGCTGGAGGGGACGGATCTTTTGGAAGTAAAGATGAGCTCTGGAGCCCCCTGAAGCGACGCAGCACCTTTTAACAGGCTGGTCGGATTAGGGACTCGCAGGGAGCGAAGTGTTAGCAGAGATGGAATTAAGACACTCAAGTCTCCCTCTCTCTCACACAAAGCATTACAGGAGGAAACTCCAGAAATAGCTATGCGGTATGTTAAGCATTCCCAAGGTGAGGGGTTACAGCCCCGGCTACCCAAACCCCGTCATTACTGTCACGCGCATCGACGCATCGTCAGGAGGAGATGAGAGTGGGAGCGAACGCAAAGACGGAGGAGTGGACCGACGACAAATGAAATTTCTTATTTGCATCCGTGAAAGCTTAATCCCTAACCGCTGCATAATGCAGAGCTCAACTCACAGCCTTTAGAGTGATCAGAGTCAGTGGGGCACGCTGCTCACAGCACACACACACACACACACACACACACACACACACACACACACACACACACACACCAATCTGAAAGAATACGTTCATGTCTTTGTAACATCATTATGAAAAGCATCATAAAAAGTAACAAAATATTTTATTGAAAAGGTTTTTTTTTCCCCTTTGTAACAATATAAAAAATACATTTGTATGACTAAACATCAGAGGACGTTTCTGTTATCTGTTATAAAACATACAGAGCAGCTTCAGTCCATAAGCCTCTTGTCTTCTACACAGCAAACACATGTTTTCTAGGTTAGAATAGTGTTCTGTTGTTCAGCCTTTTAAAGTGATGATGTAATCAGTGACAGGTCAAGGTAATCTGATCCTTACAACCCAATCGGGTTGATTGGCTTTCTTACACTACACTAATGACCAACACACAGACACTACAGGTATTACTTCAGTCGTCCTCGGAGGACAAAGAGCTGTCCTCTTAAGACGGAGCTGGAGGAGAAGAGACACGTTCACATTAAACAGATGTCTGTGCATATCACAAAGACACACGTATTACAATACGAAAGAATAGACCAGGTCGCCACCAAAAAACGGAAATGTGTTCTCAGATCAGTTCTGCTCATCGATGGGTCTGCGACAGTAAGGACAGCAGTTGTGCTGAAGCATCAGGAGCTCATAATCCTCACTGTGAAACATCTAGGAGGAAACACAAAGATAAGATGAACAGATCTGATCACGACGCGAAAGAGAACCGGTGAGAGACGGACACAAAGGCTCGGTCTGCGGTTCACACCGGGTTGCGTCTTACGATCGGCGTACCTTGAAGCAGGTGGGACACATGGTGATGCTCACGTCGGGCAGCAGGGAGCGGAAGTATTCCCATTTGAGCGGCCTGGGCCAGCGTTTGATCAGGACGTCCCTCCTGCTCATGGAGCGCAGCACCAGGCGGCTCACCTTGACGGGGACAAAGGTGGAGCCCCCCTGCTGTTTGGACGCACACACGGACACATTATGGACCCCGTCCTTCTGCCCTCTCCAGCTGGTTTGCCCAGTTGGCTGGATATTAAATGGCCTCATCACCCCGCCTTACCTCGAAGCTCATTTTGGCTGTAAATGGGTCTTCCTCTGCGTCATCCAAAGCGTCATCCATCCTCAGCGCCTGCAGCTCTGATGCTGGTGTCAAGAAGGAATAGCGCACACATTTCACATTTCAATAACATACTTTATCTGTGGTGTGTTATATATTTTCAAGACGGGGGGGAAAACAAACTATATGAAATGATCCCTCAGAGACCGTTCTAACAGTGAATGTTGAGAATGCCGATGGGTCGTGCCCGTCGGTCACATCGTGGTTCTGGAGAACAGAGCGGACCTCGGTGCCCTTGAGTGTCTGCCGGCTAATGCAGGTTAATCCCCGCACCAGGGCTGTGGCTCCGGCTCTTGGAGGGTTAGTGTCATTAAGATGAGACAGGAGAGCCTCGCTAACCCTATTAGCTCAAGAGCTGAGATGACTTAGCTCTGACAGCTTACCCCACCAGCGCAGAATCGAGGCCAACGCAGACTAAACAGCTTCTTAGAGCTGTCACAAGGCGGAGGAGAGTCACGTGCGAGGGCAGGGATGCAGCCTCTCAGGACCAGCAGGAGCGGGGAGTTAATAATTCATACAGAGCATGCGAGTCATCTGCTAGCGCATAGGAACACACAGAGTGACATGGTCTAGCTGATCAAAGGATACCGCCGTTGTCCATATCCTGCCAGCGCGCATCCCTCTGATCCGCGTGGGGAACTTCCAAGTCGATCAGAGACACGGCCTCCTCGTCACTTACGCCCTCCTCCAGGTAGAACTGCACCAGAGGCAACACCTCTGCACACGAGGAGGATACACACGTTAAAAACAGGACTCCTCTCTGGCGAATACGCCGTGCGTTCGTTGGCGTGTCACTGACCATATGAGGAGGCCGAGTAGATGAAAGGCTGCCTGCAGTTGATGCACACGCTCCCCTGATTGTTCAGCAGCGGGTTGTTGGTGGAGCAGCGGTAGCACATCATGCCCTCAATCAGGTCCTGCAGCAAACACACGGGGGGTTAACACAGACACAGGATGGGGGGCGTGACCGCTTTACTGATCAGAGAGCGATGTTTCAGAGTTGATATAAATATATATATATATAGATATATATATATATACATATACCTCGCTGTCGTGAAACGGTTTGGAGCGGATGTTGAGGCTGCCCAGCTCGATGGACTCCTGGAAGCGGGAGGGAACGTGCAGCTCCTGGAGCTTCTCGTAGGAATACCTGGCCAGTTTATAGGCACCCAGTCTACGACTCTGCTTGGCCAACGCATACAAGGTGTTGCTGATCATAAAGGTTAAGGACATCTAATGCAGGAAGAGCCGCTGGAGCGGAGCGCCGAGATATAGATATCTGATTCAAAACAAGTCGTTTTCCTGTGTGGAAACATTTACGCTATTGTGCGTTTATAAATAGACATTGCTGCATATTCCCTCATTTCTACAACTTAGTGAGTAGAACAAGAGCGATGCTGAGCCAGCAACATTGGCTGAACGCCTTGGAAGTAATACCTTGTTGTGTGTGTGTGTGTGTGTGTGTGTGTGTGTGTGTGTGTGTGTGTGTGTGTGTGTGTGTGTTCTTGTGTTCGAGTTGAGGGAGTCGTTGCTTGTTTGTATTTATATGGAGACGGATTGCTCAGAGAGCCGCTCTGAGAGCAGCAATGACAGGTCAATGAGTTGCAGCTGCAGCCGCTCTGCGCTGGCACTCCTCCATCACCTAAACTTAACACCACTCCTCTCCTTTCCTCTCCACTCAGCGACTCTCCAGCTCCACCCACACACCCAGAGATCTGTTGACGAATGCTCCTATTGTGAAACTTGTTCGGTGCGGCTTTTGTGTCACATCGTGTTTTATTGTTCATATAAGAGTCCAACACATCTCCATCTCCATCTCCATCTCCATCTTCTCGGTCTATAGAACCTCAACGCTTTGTGGAACGCCTCAGTTCAGCTGCAGAGGATCCAGGCTGCTCAGCCCGACTTCCTCCTCAAAGGCTGGGCTTTCCTTCCTCACACTCTGCCTCAACTATGTGTGTGTGTGTGTGTATGTGTGTGTGTGTGTGTGTGTGTGTGTATATGTGTGTGTGTGTGTGTGTGTGTGTGTGTGTGTGTGAGACTGCATGGATTTTGTGTGTGTGTGTGTGAGACTGCATGGATTTTGTATATGTGTGTGTGTGTGTGTGTGTGTGTGTGTGTGTGTGTGTGTGTGTGTGTGTGTGTGTGAGACTGCATGGATTTTGTGTGTGTGTGTGTGTGTGTATTATTTCAAATTAAAGCCCATTGTTTAGTGTGTGTATCCGTACGCACAAAGTTCACTAATCACAGTATTTGTTTAGATAACTGAGAATGTGCCGCTTGCTGGCATCTCCTCCTCCTCCTCCTCCTCCTCCTCCTCCTTTCAGCAGCAGCGTGGTTTCCGCAGTGGCGTCAACTCTTCCTCGTCTTATCATCGCCATCGTCTCTGCCAGTCTTGATTTCAGATTGGCGTGTCTGCTCTTTCTCCTAAAAATATATTTGCTCGATATTTTTCGGAAGGACTACTTTCTCAAATGGAAGGATACACTTTAGAGATGCCTGGCGGTATGTCCTTGGTGAGGTTGTTCAGGAGGAACCTGCAGATGTTGAAGAGCGTCTCTGGCATGTGGGAACTGAAGGGCTCATCCTGGAGATGAAAAACAGATCGGAATATTAGTCTCGACTAAAAATGGTTTACAGTTGTTGTTTTTTTACACAGCGACTATTTACACCCGACCAAGTGTAACATGCTACTTAACTTAGCGATAGTTAGCTGTCGGACACAGTAGTAACAGTAGCATTGGTAGTAGAGAAACAGAGCAGCTCTAGGGAATAGACTGTGGTTGGTGAATGGATCAAATGTGGGACTTTAGTCCAGGAGATTGGTATTTGAGCCTATTTTTACACATTCTTTCATCATTATTTTCAGCTTGTTTGGGTTTAGGGAACATCTACATCTAGTAGGCTACATACACACACACAGCGTTGTTGGCTTTGGACACCTGGGTGCTTGTCTCGGCCGTGCGTCACACACCCGGGTGTAAAGCGAAAGATGAATCTGCAAGAGCAATCGTTAGCCGCGCTTTAGCCTCAAAGTTGATCGGTCAAATCATCAGTGTCTGCCTGGGAGAGTTAAGGTGAGGTATCGAGGGCTCCTGCTCTGGTCTGGATCACAGCGATCTATTGCAGAGGGTGTGCCCAGATCCCAGAGCCCGGAGCCCAACACAGAGACCTGAAACAACAAACTGAGGACGCTGACACAGGCCAGGTTGCCCATTGAGTGCTCATAACCAGAGATTGCTTGTTTGTAAGTGGGTTAGGGCTGGGGGGGGGGGGGGGGGGCTTGGAGAGGACCACTGGTGAAGTAGTCATCATGATCAATCAAGCAGCTGGTTACCACGCTGATAAGGGATCAGGAAGTGGACCACTTTGATAAAGAGCATATCTACAGCTATGATCAGCTGTGTGTGTGTGTGTGTGTGTGTGTGTGTGTGTGTGTGTGTGTGTGTGTGTTCATCGTCTCGACGTTTAATAATGTGTGGTTCTTGAGAAGTTCAACCTGAACTTAACTCTCTTTTGTTCGCTTTACCCAACAACCACGGTGCACATTTTCTACTTGTCCTTTACCCTAAGTCCCTTTCTTTCTTTTTTTTGGAGGGGGGGGGGGGGGTTTGGCATAATCTTGCAGAGCCAGACCTCCTCCTTGTCTCAAAGCCACAGCGGTCTCAAGAAATGTGAGCACAAGCGTTGATTAGAGAATGGGCAGAGACGCAGTGGGCTGTCAGTACGCTTCCATGTTAGAAAAAAAAAGACAAATTCTAAATTTGGAACATGAATGTGTTTGTGCCCAAACAGAAACCTGAACCACAGAGCAGGTACCGTTTCCAGAGCGTTCAATCTGACAGCCAATCACATTCTAAGCCCCCCCAACACACACACACACACACACACACACACACACACACACACACACACACCACACACACACACACACACACACACGACTCACTTTTGTCTGGTCTGGCTTTGAAAGATTAGGGCTGACAAAGTATGGCGTTCTCACCGTGTAGCGCTGAATGGAGCGATAGACGTGGTAGAACTCTGCAAGGTGCTGAAAACGCTGAAACTTCTTCAGCATCTCGTCCCTCTGGTCCTCACTCTCTGCTC
>NW_027176672.1:857901-887901 GCF_023349555.1 Cebidichthys violaceus
CCAGAGCCAGACTTCATCACTTCCACATGTAAACATTAGCCGAGGACCTTTAACGTTCCCGTTGTTAACGGGAACATGAACGTGTGCACCGGAGAATCCCCGACAGGCCGACTGAACAGGTGACAGCGGAGCCGCAGACTCACCTTTCTGCGCCTCCTCAAAGCGGTCGTTCTCCGCCAGCCACTGCGCGTAAGGCACGAAGACGTCGTTTCTGAACTGGGGGTGCTTCTCCGCCAGTGAGAAGGCCTGAGAACCGGACAGACGGAGCAGAAGAAGAGAGTTCACTGCGGGCGTCGACGGCACCACAAGTCACCGCACACATTACTCAAAGAAACACGCGTTACTTCCAGTCAAAACATCGCAACACGGCATTATTAACGAGCTCGGTTTATGAGCTAAATTGATTTCACGCTCAATTAGAAGTACAACTGCGGCTCTGGCGCTTTTTTTTGAATGACAGGATATAAAGAGCTGCTGGACACACATTTGCCCAGTCACAGTGACTGATGAATCTAAATGTCCTGCGGTAAAAGCTGAGCCAAGAAACACACACCAGTCATAACATACAGTAAAAGAGTGTGTGTGTGTGTGTGTGTGTGTGTGTGTGTGTGTGTGTGTGTGTGTGTCTCCAAGGCTGTGAGCCCAAAGCCATTAAGAAAACTACTTTGTTGTAGAGGAGTGGGAGCAGTGAATAGCATCCATATGTCCCGTGCTGTAAGTCAGTCTGTGCTCCGTCCCGTCCCCCAGTGAGGCACATAAAGCCCAAATAGTTCTCTCTCCCCCTCCTCCCCTTTCTTCCCTCTCCGAGGATCAAATAAATATCCATGAAGCCCTCCTCAGACGCTACAGCAGAAGCATGTGATCGTGATTTGATGTTCTGTTCTTGGCTCTTCTTGTTTCGGCATGCAAATCGCCAACGTGCATCTCTGTGACGCCTTTAACTCGATTTAAGACGGCAGATGGATTAAAGAAAGGCGATATTTTACTCTCGTCAGAGCAGCATGATCCGCCCTGATGGAGGAATTTGATTGGAAGCAGAATGGAGCCCATAAGCCGAGCGTCTTTTGTGCTCCTCGCTCAGTAATCGTCATGTGGGCACGGATTCAGAGAAACCCAAAAGCTGGATGATTAGCGAGTGTGTGTGTGGTTTGTCAGTGCAGGATATCAGGCGGATGTATTCTTATTGTTTTCATTGAGTCGTGGTTAGTGAACAAATACAGTATCATTTTTCTGGCCGTGAGCATGGAGTGGTTTATGATAGGAGTGCCACAGCAGCTTATTCAGCGCGGTCCTATATGTGGTTCACGTAATATTTACGCGATGGTCTCGGTGCATTCTATATATAAGCCCTGATGAGCGGAGCAGGTGTGCCTCCTGTGTGCGTTAAGTGTGTCAGACCTCTTCCCAGTGCCAGGTCTCCACATGCAGCTGCACGAGGGCCTGCAGGTCTCCATCTTGGAGTAAGTCTCTGAGGCGTAGCCGTGGTGCTTCAGCCTCTTGAAGTGGAGCGCACACTTGGCCAGCGGTTCGCGCTCGGCCTTGTCCAACTTTCGAGCGATGTCGATCAGCCTGGATGAAGAGGGGAGAGGAATGAGCGCAGATAAACCCTCACATGGTGGGTGGGGGGTCCATCGTATTGAATTATTCTGATGAACTCAAAAAGAGTAGAAGCCAGTCGGGGTCACCAGCTGGATCAGAGTCAGGTTAAAGAGCCCCGCCTCTGTTCTGCTGCCGTGTTTGTAGTGCTGACCCACTGGTGGCACCGCAGGAGACCTGCAGCCTGCAGACGACGGGTCAGATGGCGTCAGCGGGGAGTTCTGATACGACCGCCAGACCACACGGGCTTATCAGTTTGCCTGGTTTTCAACAGCACACACTCACACCCCCACATTCCCACTCTGCATGTGTGAGTGAACGCTAATAGAAATGTAAGGATTCCTATGCGCCAGCTTATCTGTCACAGCGTTCACTCAGCACATGAAACACACATTTCACTGATCCTCAGAGACACAGTAATGATCCCCTTTGGACACATCTTAAGACGATTAGTATCTGATATGTTTTCACAAAAAAAGTTAAGTGGCCTAATTAAAGATTCTTTAAATTTCATCAACTACTTCTCCCTCATTGAAAAACTCCAGAATATCTATGAATATGTAAAGATTCTTCAGTTCAAACCTGGACACAAGAAGTCTCTTATATCACTGATTCTGTTCTCTGTGTGTGTGTGTGTGTGTGTGTGTGTGTGTGTGTTAGATTCCAGGTGAGCACAGAGAAAAGTTTCCCCCTTTCTGCAGATGACTGTAAAAAAACGGCCTAAATGCAAATACAACATTGTGCACAGCGAGGATCAATCATCCGACTCAAGCATCAATAAGCAACACGTATGTTTGAGTTGGGAGGAGCTTTAAACTTCAACACATTGAATCAGGAATCTTGATGTCTCAGTGTTCAGATGCATCAGGGTTTGAATCCACATCTGGGTTCATGACGCCTTCGTTTGTTTCCCAGGCTTTTAGAGATCTGAACATCTTTCCATTGATTATGAAGTTCCTGTATTAGGTTTATAAGGATCTACATGGATGCATCCGCTTTAGCCGTTATGCTCCAAGTCGCTGGAACAGCCTTCTGAGAGGAGCTGAAAACATTGATGCAGAAACTAAAAAAACTATTTATTCAGTCTGGCTTTTTTACATTTTATAATTTTATGGTTTTTATTATTATTGCTTATTATTAAGTCTGATTTTATACAGTGTCTTATGTCATTTTATGCTATGGTTTATTTATATTTACACTTATTTTATTATAGCTAATTTACTTTTTTCTTTACAGTTTTACGATAATCAATTTATTCAGTGTTTATTTATCTATTTTTCCCTTAATTTAATTTAATGTGCATCAGTCTCTTCTTCTCTCCATTTCTGTATTGTTGTCGTCTCGTCCATCAACTGTAAAGCACTTTGAATTGATTTGTTTTAAAAGGTCATAAATAACTCAAACTTGATTATTATTCCACTGATGTGAGAGTATTAAAGTCTGGACTGTAGATACCTGGAAGGAACAAGAGTGAGTTCCCCCCACTGACCTTCAGATAAATCACATTACTTCTCTTGTTCAGTCATTAACTAGAAGAAGTTTCCATTTCCAATATTCACAGAAGTATTTTAGACATTTGAAGATTTAGGAAAGTCATGCACACAAATCAAAGAAGGCAGTTTAGAAAAGGATAAAGTGGAACAACGGTGTATTTACATGTCTTCCCAGCCGTGTTCCCCGATGATGTCTATGCTTTGAGATGTTCTCCTGCTGACAGGTACATCTCCGCCGCTGCCCGGGGCTCCTTGCTGCTCTTGCCAGTCCGCCTGCTTGGTCATCAGGATCCGAGTGCTCTTTGGGTCCGTCGCTCCGACGAAATCCTGCGAGAAAAGACCCACGCAGTTACAAATGTGTCAACATACCAATGGATAACGGGAAATCCCCATTAACACTGTTATAATGTGGAAGGAGAGGGACGCTTCAGAGGGACGCTTCAGAGGGACGCTTCAGAGGACGCTTCAGAGGGACGCTCAGAGCACCGAACAGAACCCTGCTTTGATTCAAATGTATTATTTACTTCCGTCTGCATTTTGGCTGCTGAACAACACTTTTGAATTTGATACGACTCCCTTTATAACAATTTAACACAACATTTTGTGGCATGTCTTCTCAATAGCGCCCCTGACGTCGTAGGCTAGTCCTGTTTTTTGAGTTGACAATTCTGTGCGATATCAGGCGCAAGAGGAGTCCGGTTCAGACAGCCAGAACCGTGTGGGTCGAGGCCGAGACGGAGAAGAGAGTAACACAAACAGCAGGCGGCTCGCCCTCCGTGTCCGTCTACCTAAAACAAACAGCCTGTAGACCAGATGGCCACACAGCCGCATAAATATACAACAGCCACATCAAACACACACACAATCTGACGCGCACAAATATACATGAAGGAGTCGTAGCGGTGTCATCCGCTCCGGCGACGCGAACGTGAAGCTTGACGATCAAAGTGTCCGTCCCAACGCTGTAAACACAATAAAGCAGGAATGTTTCTTTGCCTCAACTCCAGCTGACCTCCTCATCAAAGTGATCATGTGAAAAGCAGACGCTCGCCTTACTTCTCTCCCTTTGTGCTCCATTTCCAACTCTAACTATGTGTGTAAGTTACACGGATAGGTCTGTGAAAGCAGGGTGGGTGTGTGTGTGTGTGTGTGTGTGCGCACTGATCTGATGATATATGTGGAGATTCCAGTGACATACGAGGAGATGAAAGACAGACGTGAAGGGTGGGGGGGTGGGGGGGTGGGGGACTGTTTGAACACAGTGCAGGGCCCCAACTTGGCTTAACGGCGCATAATGAGGAAAACATATGTTCTACAACCCCTGAAACATGCAGCTCTTCATAGGTCGTTCTGTCCATACCCATACGAAAGTGTGTTTCACAGGTGTGTGTGTGTGTGTGTGTGTGTGTGTGTGTGTGTGTGTGTTTGGTCAATGCGATGATCCAATCACCTTGGCGTACCTCGAACATAGCGCAGGTCAGTGTACATGCTCAGGGCTCTGGACTCGTGGCCGGTGCGTTTGTAGAGCTTGGCTGCCTCGTGGAATTTCCCCTGGTAGGCATAGACGTCTGCCAGGAACAGCTCATTGTCGCTCTCGCCCCGCTTCTTCCTCTCCTGCAAATCAGTCAGCACAAACACTGGCATGTGTGCAGAGATAAACACTCACATGCATGTACACACATCTCTCACACACACACAGACACACACACACACCACACACAGCACACACACACACACACACACACACACACACACCACACACACACACACACACACACACACAATGAGTCAAAAAACAAAACAAAGGGCACTAAAAACGTTTGGCTTGCAGGATGCAATCAGCATCGCCTCTGAGCGAACACTAAACTCTTCCTCCATCAGTCACGACGAAAAAACAGAACAAATAAAATGTTTGTATAATACAATAAACATTTATTTCATATGAGTGAACAAAGATGCTGTCACAGGAGGACCAGCAGAAACTTTCTCCAGGCACAAAGCTGAAAAAGACTTCTCTTTGCTCTGCATGCATGTTGTCGAAGGAAATTGTGTGTGTAAATTATTTGCGTGTGTGTGTGTGTGTGTGTGTGTGTGTGTGTGTGTGTGTGTGTGTGTGCGTGTGTGTGTGCGTGTGTGTGTGTGCGTGTGTGTGTGCGTGTGTGTGTGCACTGAGGTCTCAGGAGGTCATTCAGGATACAGGTTCCTCCCTTTGCTCAAGAGGTTTTTAAGTGTAGCTCAGGGCAAAGCTTTGCAATTGAAAGTATGACGAGCGTTAATAATTGTGATTGACCTCCGCCTCCTCTAAACTTTATGACGTCAACTCTGGCTGGAGCAGAAAACGCCAAAACAAGTATTACCTCGATGCTATTGATGAGCTCCAGGTAGCGCAGGTCTCTGATTCTAATGAAGGCCTGGAAATTGAGAAGACGAGAGATCATTTAGAGGATGTTATGCGTTTTCTTTAGCTTCATCAAAATCCTGCCTTAAAAAATATGTAAAGAGACGACATGAAGTCTGAGAGTAAGATGAAAAGCGAGGTACTGCCACCACATTTGGAGGTAGTTGCTGCTATTTGTACGCTTTTATGGTTCTGTGAAGATAAAAGCAGTAAAATGAGCAGGCCGATGACACTGAATGGTGTGTGTGTGTGTGTGTGTGTGTGTGTGTGTGTGTGTGTGTGTGTGTGTGTGTGTGTGTGTGTGTGTGTGTGTGTGTGTGTGTGAGACCGGCCTTCTTGGCGGTGTCAAAGTCGAGTCCCTCCAGGGCATCTGTGGCTAAATCCCTCCAGTCACTGTCGGTCACGCCTAGACAGGCGATCTGGTAGGCCTCCTTATACATCTTCCTCTCCAGGTACTGGTACATCGGCGCCGACTGAGCAGAGCAACAACGCCGTCAAAGAGCATGACAAACGGCAGAGGAACTAATCCATTAATAACATATAATCACCACACACTTATGTCAATAACTGTAGCAATCCATGTTAGTCATATTTGTCTTTGTAGTACAAACAAAATATCATGATATTTAAGATTTATTACATCTTGCGTCGGACGGGCTGGCGACACGCTACACACCTGAGGCACCTCCACAGCCGACATGGAATAGACGTGGAGACAGAAGATCTTAGAGCCGTTGTAGCCGACCATGAAGCCCTGCATCTTCTGCTGGTGAACGGGAAAGTTGCTGGCCTTGATGTTGAGGTAGCCGTTGCCGGAGAAGCACAGCATGTCCTCACACTGGGTGTTCCAGGCCACGCTGTTAGCATTAGGCTCCTACAGGGAGAGTAAAGAGAGAGGCGGGTGAGGGAGGGAGGGTAGCGGGGGGACACGAGGTCTGGAGGTGACTGTGGGACACGGACCAGACGGGAGAACATGAGGATACCTGCCTAATGCAGATTATTACACATGCATGTTTCTATTTCATCCCCTCCCACTGCACCTCGTTCCTCCACCGACCCCGCTCACCTGAAAGAGCAGCTCTTTGCTGTTGATGTCGTAGACCAGCAGAGTGTTGTGCTCGTCCACCACAGCCAGCTTGTTGCGGGAGGCGCTCATGTCCAGGCAGCGCACCGAGGTCGACAGCTTCAGCAGCGTGATGGGAAACAGGTTGTCGACGAATATCTTCAGGATCTACGTCACAGAAACAACAACAAACCAGAGCAAAAATGGAAACCCACCTTCGAGAAGAAAGACCTCCCGGAGCACTGGCTTTGTGAAGCATGGGAGTCATTTTGTTAGGTTACTTAATGCGAGGCTGTATTTTCCCCGAGATACTCACAGCACCATTCTTTAGGCCGACTAATAGGCCCTCTGTGCCCGGCGAACCACCGATCACTTTGATGTAGCGAATCAGAGACTCCATCACCCATTCTTTTTCCTTGACGCTGGTGAAGGACAGACACTGGAGCCTCTTCTCCTGCGAGAGCAGAGCGGGAAAGGTGAGACCGCAATCACATTTAACACACGGAACACTGACCTGTTAAGTTTGAGCAAATTATTCAGTTTATTTCACACTCCGTTAAATCACGCCCAGTACCTCATTTAACTTCTACTCAGTAACGCCGAACAATTCTGTTCTTTTAAACATTGCAAAGTGTGGCTCAGTGGCAGAAAGCGACGCTGTGAAGATAAACAACGATTTGATTTGACGCAGCCGTGCACGAGCAACAGCCCATATATCTATGGTGTAAAAGCTGTCTGAGGCATGAGACGCAGGCCCGCCTGTTCCAGAGAGATCTGAAGCACCTCTGTCTCACACAGGCAGATTTAAAAGGAAATAACCTGAGTGTTATGGCTGCTACTCCTCCCTACCAGCCTCTGTCAAACACACGAGAGACAAGAAGCAGAGAGGAACCCCAAGAGACACCCACTGGTTCAACAGACTGTGGTCCTTCCCCTTCATTCAACTGTCTCGCTTTATCCAGTCTGAAGACGGTTGAGAAGGGGGGGGAGAGAGAGAGAGAGAGAGAGAGAGAGAGAGAGAGAGAGAGAGAGAGAGAGAGAGAGAGAGAGAGAGAGAGAGACGGAGGCTGCAGAGCACATGCACAGCTGGAGCCTTCTGCAAACTAGGCAGAAACATCTGGAAAACCAGCAATTGCGTGATATTATCATTCTTCACTGGGCTGTTTGGGCCGGTATCGAATGGCTAAACACTGACTCACTCTGCTTCCATCACGTTAATAGTTCTCAAATGTCTCTACGGCCTCTTGCGCAATCTCTCAAAGCGTGCATTAGTGTCAGACAAAGAACCGGAGTGACACTTCAGGTCAGCAGGATTCAGTCCGAGAAGCAGAATAAGAAAAAACGTCTCATTATGTGAGGAAAGACCCAAAAACACAAACAGGCTCCAGAAGAAGCGAGCGAGACATTTTAAGTCATCAAATTGAAATGAGTTTCTTGAATGGTTTGTTTTGATGAGCATTCCACTACACAGCCACACCTCCTCTGACCTGACACAGGATGATGTGCTGGGAACAGACCACCAGCAGGTTGCATTCAAACTTCCTGCAAATCTTCTCCTTGATCCGGTAGTGCATGTCCGAGGAGTCGTCCGAGTAGAGCTCGTAGATGAGGATCTTCTCGGGCAGCTGGATGGCGAGGCGGTTTCTGTAGATGGCGATCTTCTTCACCAGCTCACGGCACTTTATCCGTACTGGGGGAGAGAAGGAAATGAAAGGAGAGAGGGGGCATTTTTAAGGGTCATCGTCTTAGCCAATGCATCCTGTTGAATCGCAGCAGGTCCTCTATGATGACTTCAATATCCTGGAGCTAAAGGGAAAGTGCACCTTTTTGTTCCGTGATGAGGTGCTGGACAATGACATCAGTCATGCTGTCCCTATAAGCGTAGCGATCCTTGTAGAGGCCGTGAACTGTGCTGAAGATAAGTTGGTAGCAGGCGATGGTCCCATCCTGGCAGCCCAACACCTAAAGAGAAGAGATAACAATGTAGCAGCACATCCTATTAACACCTCTAAGAAAAGACTGAAAGAGTGGGAAAATGTTCCCGTTGCTAAAGCATCTACACAGTAGAACCGAGAGAATCTGCCAGCAGCCGTTTCTCTCCTGTATAACCCATCGCTTTCTGCTAAATATAGTGAAAGGGAGGAAAAGGAGTTGCTGTGGTGTTAAAGTTAAATGAAGTGACTTCTGTGTATCTGTGCAGCTAAATCAGATCAAGAAAAGGTATCAAGCGCAGACACACTCTGAAGAGAAGGTCTGAGCTTCATCACTGTTCTGCATTACATTTTCTCACCTCTCTGACTGTTATTCAAGGGTAACGGTAATTTCTCCGGACCCACCACAAAGTTGGAGTCGGGCTTAACCCGGCACGTCCACACCCAGGCGCTCTGCTCCCCGACGGTGCCGAGCCGCACGCCGTCTTTGGTGTAGAGGGACGCCTGTTTGTCGGAGCCCCCCATGACTACGTACTCACCCTTGGAGAAGTAGCTGACGCAACAAGGGTCATAAGCAAGAGTCCTGTCTTTTCCAATCTGAGAGAGACAAAAGGGAGAAGGGGACATTAAGCGAAGAATAAAAAGGATCATTTCTGCTATTTATTGCCCCGGGGTCCCGGGCCAACACCTCCCACCGTCTGGGCCGACGCACATCAAAGCCCAGAGTACGTTCAACCGTCCCTTTGTGTGTTTGATGAAACGATAGACATAAAAGTTCTTATTTTTACAACCTCTATTGTATTAATGTTCAAAGACAATATGCATCAGTCCCTCTCTGTGCATCTGTTACTCCTCACTGCGCAAGCTGCCGGACAATCAGCTCCTTTCTTTTCATTGCTGGTGTTGTAATCAAAAGCAGAATGTTCACTTAAATAAATAGGCCAATGACAATATGTGAGCCAACGGCAGAGTAATGAACAGTGCATATTTGTCTATAATTACGGTAATGCCCGCAGGGAATTCAGGGGGAAAGAGGGACAGTGAGGGGGCAATTATAGCAGAGCAGGATCACTTCCAATGCGCTGTTATGGTTTCAATAGAGCCTGACAGTCTTATTACAACAGGAAATGCGGCTCTTAAACTCAGTTAAGTGTTCCCAATGCCATGTATTTTGGGCAGATAAACAAGCATTCTTGTTTCTTATTGCTATAGCAAGTGACGGCACATACAGAGAGCTGAGAGCGTTCGTCTAGGTCGTGAGACCGCCTATATTTGGTCATCTAAATGCACCTTTGAACAGGTTGAAGTGGCACATGTGCTCTATTAGAACATGTTGTAAGAGTGCGTGCTCTTATGCGTACTTGCCAAGGCACCGTGTCAGGCGTACCATATGCTGCACATGGACCCGCGGTGCTCACCTGCTTTCCACTGAGCTGATAGAAGGACAGCTTCTGACCCCAGTCTGCCACAGCCAGGATGTCGTTGTGCTCATCCCTGTGAAAATACACAACAGAGATGACTTCAGCCATAAGCCCTCCTGTCAACACACTGTACTATTGGGGCTTTGGTTGTTTAGGTAATGATGACGGTGTTAATAATAGCACTAGGGGACGAATGGTCCGGCCCTTTCCCCTGACAACGGACAGATTTTTTAGCTCTACCATGTTTGCATCCTGATGTTTAACTTGCTTATCGTGACTTTGCATTTGTCTTTATCGTTGTCATTGACGGACAGCCTCGGTATCTGTCCGTGCGAGCCTCTGTGCCGAGCAGAATTCAATGCACCGAATCCCTGGCAGCAGAAGAGACACTATTCACCGGCTGACCTCAAGCTCCGCCCTCCCTGTTATATCTCATAACGCTCTTGGAAGAGAGATTTTCAAATCTCGATGGGACTCTCCTCGTTAAATTAAATTGTTAAATAAATATATCTGCTGCGTTGCCTCTCACCAGTGCCCTGTTTAACCTCCCTCATTCTTGCTGTGAGCCCTTCTCTCTCAGTTAACCTGTTCAGCAGTCAGCTGTGCTCCTGGCTCAGACTGTAGGGGGCATCAGAGAACATGGACAGAGGATCCGAGGCATCACACTTCCAACACTCGCTGGTTGACCGCTGCCACCTGCTGGCCCCACACGAGCTATTCACTTAAAATGCAACGTACTCTCAGTAGCACATCAGTTCGATCTTAAGTGTGCATGTGGGGCATTAAATCAAATGAATTGGTTAAGATGAAGATGTTATTTTCTTTATTTAGTTGAATGCTGCAATAATTAGTAAAGACTAACTTGGAGGGGTTCCAGGCGATGGACCAGATAGGAGAAGAGGAGCCTCCCGGACGCTCGATCTTGACCTTCTCCTCTCCGTTCTTGTTCCGAATGCTCACCACTCCGTTCATCATGCCGAGGGCGAGGTACTGCCCGTCGTTTGTCCACCTGCAACCAAAACGAAAGCCTTCAACATCAACGTGTCACATTTAAAGCGCACCTATGTGGCAGACAGCGACGACAAACCTCACTTACCCACAACACGTTATTTTGCTGCTCACTTTATGTTTGTTCACAGATTTTTGCTCCGGGGACCAGAGACCTAAGAATGTAAAAGAAAAGATATACTCAGATGTCCATGGAGACAGTTTCTCTTTTTTTAAATATTCATAGGTTTATAGTTTATTATGCACAAGATCTTAAAGTGCAGTATGGACTCAAAACTCATGGTGCACTTACCAAAGTCACCAGAAGAACAGGAGGCAAGCTGGTGAGTGACGGGGTTGTAGGCAACGCACTGGATAGAGTCATTGTGACTACAGAACAAACACATGAAAAGAAAGAAGAGAGATGAAGTAATACATCAAATACACGGAGAGGATGAGTGAAAGGGACACTTACGTGTATCTCAAAATACCCTCCAGCTTAGAAGTCCAGATGATGATGCTTTTGTCAGCTGACCCCGAGGCAAACCTTTTACCTGCAGAAGAACAAAGTCAGTAAGACGACGACTGATGAAGTAAAACGTTCGTAGTGTACGAATGGAAAGCCACTCAGGTACCGTCTTTAGCATAGGCCACGCAGTACACGATGTCCTTGTGTCCTTTTAAAGGCTGGATAATTGCTCCGTCGGCGACGTCGTAAACCTGCAACGGAAGTTCAACACATTAGATTTATTAATAACGAATGTATTCTTTAGACATGTGTTTATAAACCAGGGAAGCCTTACCAGGACACGGAGCCCTGCGGCGATGATGAGCTGGCTGCCATCGGGCTTGAAGGCGAGGTCATAAACACTGCAACAAGAAACGATGGACTCTCACTCATTGAGGTCATAGATTAAGGAAACATGACAAATATTCATGAGTTCCAGGACTTTCTGCTTTACTCGGTTTCTTTAATAATTTTAAACTGAACATGTTTGGATGTATCTCTGGATTTTGGACCGTTGATCAGACAAAACTAGACATTTAAAGAAGTTGAGATTTTATCTTTATTTAAATTATTTTACTATGTATATTATTTTATTTATTTCTTTGTGTATTTTTATCGTACTGACTGTCTCACTGAGCTTTCTGTTGTTATTATTGTTTTGCTTTTGCTGCTTTGTCTGTCAAAGCACTTTTTAAACTCTGTTTTTAATGGTGCTAAATAAATAAAGTTAATCAATAATAATAAAAAAAGAATCTAAAGGTTCTTGTTTACCTTGATAATAGCACTATGCCCAAATAAATTTTGCCTGTTAATTAATAAATGTGCTATCGTGGGTTCAGATATATATTATATATGTTATAAACTAAGGATGGTTTACATGTAAATGTGACGTTACGTCATTAAGATGTACGTTAGCTTCAGCAATAACCAACTAACTTAGCTTAGCTTTACGCTAGCGTCAGCTTCACGTCGTATCGTAACACAGATGACATGCTACACTACTGGTAGAGCAAACATTCTGCATGACAAATAAGGCGGAATACTCCTAAAACAGCGTTAGTATCTGACGTTAGCTAATGCTAGCTAACGTTAGCCTGCTATCACTAGTTTACATAGCAACCGCCGTTGCTAACCACCTAGCGTCACGTCCCGGCTCCGGGCCGCGGGTCGGACAGACTCTCACCATTGTTCACGGATCGTTTCTTTCCACGCTAGAACGGCTCTCATCTCCACTGGTTGTTGTTGTTGTTTTTAAAACAACAAACCGGTACCGGTGGGGTTTGTATCAACAGGTTGTTGCTGTCGCTCGCTTTTTCATACTAAGCTCCGTTTTCATGATTCGTCCTCACTGCGCAGACTCGGATCTGCTCGCTACTTCCTGCAGCAGTGACGCGGCGGCTGCTGGCTCCAGTGTTGACATCGGAACACATGAAATATCCGGGAACACAACAACACATCGATGGAGCGCGCGCACGAGTCTGCACCGAATCATCTGCGCTCCTGTGACACCCCGAGCAGCACGAGGTTAGTCCACTATGTATTTTAATAACTGCTTATCATGTCAACATCTGCTGTAAAGTTAGATCACAGTCAGCTGTATTGCTATGTGAACGCATACATGGATGACTCCGGTTTACACGTTGCTCTCAACGTACATACATGGAATATACAAATAAACAAGAAAAATATCAAAAACAAGGACGTTAAAGACAAAGTAGAACAGAGAAACTAAGCATAAACATTTAACTACTACAATATAAATATGAATGGAAGAATATATAGGAACATAAACAATGACAATATTGTGGATATTATTGCTGCTTATGTCAACATCTGCTGTAGAGTTAGATCCATGATATGTTTACTTGCCTGCTTTATGTTGCGCTGCGTTATGAATGGATGTCCTCTATGTGTCCATTACAACAGTGTAATGATGTACATGTTCAGGTAAAGAACCAGGAGTGGCTGCTGATGTGGGAGGAAAAAGTCACCTTAGAACGATTTGAAGGCAGCGAGCTTCAACACATCGCCTCTCAAAATGCACACTAGCTGTGATGTCAGGCTGGAAACCAGCGACACAAACAACCAAAGTCACAAATGTGAGGATGGCGCCTCGTGCCGTGCTTCCACACTGCCCCCCGGCTGGATCAGAGAGGCGAGGCAGCGGAAAGCAGGCAAGACGGCGGGCAAAATGGACATCTACATTACAAGGTGACTCATTGTTTTTCTTGTAATCGTGACTAAGTGCTTTTGCAGATTCAGTGTCTAATTGATTTTTTTCCTCTCTCTCTCTCTCTGTTGTGCAAAGTCCCCAGGGCCAGAGGTTCCGCTCCAGAGCATCCCTGCATGCTTTCCTCCTCAAAGATGGAGAAGGGAGCTTAGACATAAACCTCTTTGACTTCACCGCGTCCAAGGACGACGTAGGCGGGCCTTCGCAGGCCCTCTCCTCCAAAGGGAAACGCAGGAGGAGAAAGAAAAGACGCGCAGATGGACGGCAGGAGACAACAGAGGATTCACCTCCAAATAAATCTAAGAGAGCCTCTTCCCGCCTCGGAGGTGATGCTGAGGACGGAGAAGCGCAGAGCTGCACACGAGCTGCAGCTTCCACTACAGAGGATGACGTCAGACTGCGGGAGACTCCTCAGCGGGCGGGTCAGCTGAGGGAGAAGCTGCTCAGACTGGCTCCTTCCAGTGAACAACAACACGAGGAGGCCGACTCGAGGCCTCCTGTCCCGACGCTGAGCGTTGAACCTGCCACTGAGAGCGAGGACGAGGGCGAGGATGAGGAGACGCAGGTTTACAGCAAAGGTGAAGTCGAGACTAATTCTGAGCCGAAGGCCGACGCCAACAGTCATCAGGATGAGGAAGAGGAGGAAGAGGAGGAGGAGGTGTTGTTGCCTGACGTCGCTGGTGGGAGCTGCACACCAGTGAGGGATTCCCAGAATAGTAAGCATGGTCTCCACTTTTCTCTGGATCTACTCTATTTTCTTAAGACTTTCATTGAATGATCTTATACAGTGCAGCACAATCTCTACAATTTCTACATTTTAACAAGTCAGTTTTTCTTTACCGAGCTGCTTTTAAGTTTCTTTGTCACTTCCAGTCATGAATAAATGAAAATTCAAAGAAACCAAAGAACCTAATTAAAGAAAAGGGAGCGGAGATATGTTCAATAAAGAGGGAGGCAAGAAGAAATATGGATATTTGTGATTTGCTCTATTTTAGTTCCCATGTTCCAATAGATGCCGAACTTCAGATAAAACACGTCGTCTGGATCTTTACAGTTGAATTACCACCAAGTATCCTAAATATCCACTAACAGTTGTCACCACTTCATTTTGAAGGTGTTTGGGTTCATGCACATAAATATTTAAATATCCTCATTTATAATTCTGCTCTGTGGCAGTGTTTCTTTTTCTTTTTTTTTTAAATAATACATTTTTAAAATTAGATTATAAATCTAGACTTAGTGTGTGTGAGAGACTCGCGGAGCAGTTTTATTTTATTCTCATTTATTTGTAGATTTCGGTCTAAATCTGCGTGTGTGTGCTCTGGAAAGAGACGGTAATATTAACAACATTAAGCAGAAATTATATGCAAAAAAAAGTTAATCAAATATTACATAAGGAGATTCACTTACAGGACACACACAACGTGTCTGCGGTCAAAAGCAAAGTGGAGAGAGAGCAAAGCACCATCTATAGCTCATCATTAAGGTGAAGTAGTTACACCTGAGGGGGGGGGGGCAGAGGTGCTTGTGCCTCTGGTGTGATCATGTGATCTCCTTGATGACAACATGTGTGTTTTTAAAAACATACATTACTGTTTCCTGTCTGCCTAGAGTCCAAGAGCGCGGAAGACAAACGGAGGACAAGCCCGTATTTCAGCAGGAAACCCTGCAGAGACGGTAATGTTTGAAATGTCTCTTTTTAAAGCAAGAAGCAGAGAGAAAGCTCGTGTTTGTGTGAGACGTACGTCACCTTAAACCTTAAACATTAAGGAGACACGTCCACCGTCTGTGCGCAGGCCTGAGCCCGCCCAGGAGGAAGGCCTTCAGGAAGTGGACGCCGCCTCGCTCGCCCTACAACCTCGTGCAGGAAACCCTTTTCCACGACCCCTGGAGGCTCCTGGTGGCCACCATCTTTCTGAACAAGACCAGCGGTAAGTAAGATCCACACACACACACACACACACACACACACACACACACACACACACACACACACACACACACACACACACACATACACACACACTTTGCATTCTAACAGTGTGGTACCAAACAGCACTCAAGTCAAGCCATTTCCAACAATGCAGGCAAGATGGCCATACCGGTTCTGTGGCAGTTCTTTGAGCGTTACCCGTCTGCAGAGGTGACCCGCGAGGCCGACTGGAAGCCCCTCTCTGACCTGATGAAGCCGCTGGGCCTGTATGAGCTGAGAGCCAAAACACTCGTACGCTTCTCAGGTGAGCGTGCTCGTCTTGAACGCGTGACGTCATTACAGCGTTAATATGCTGCCACTGCAGATTTGTATGGTTTTAATAACAATATATGAAGCGATATGGTCAGCCAGGAAAACCTCACAATCCCCCTCCTCCTCTGTGTAGACGAGTATCTAAGTAAACAGTGGCGTTACCCCATCGAGCTGCACGGCATCGGGAAGTACGGCAACGACTCCTACCGGATCTTCTGCGTGGGCGAGTGGAGAGAGGCGAGTCTGCTTTGGATCGTTTTGTCCATGAGTGTCACGTCACACCGTATTTTAACGCTTTTCCTTTTTTCTTTTTTACGTCAAAGGTGAAACCTGAAGACCACATGTTGAACAAATACCACGCCTGGCTGTGGGAGAACCACGAAACACTCGGAATCTGAAACGCAGAGCGTGAGGAACCGCAAGGAACATTCGCACATCGTCACATAAATACACGTTACTTCAGTACTGTGATGAACTCGATACGGCAAACCTGAATCCCCTTAAAGTGATGCAGTGATAACACGTCTTCCTTTTAAACTGTCATGTGTAATAAAATGTTTTTAAGTGATTCCTGAGTGGATTATTCTGTCGTCTCGTCTCGCGTCTTTATAGAAGATCTGGAGACATCTTGTGACAGTGTCTGGTTCGTCTATTGTCACAGGCCGGTAATCTTTCTGTTTGAGAGCACTAAAGCATGACCTTAAACTCAAGCAGCTTTCTTTTTAACGGGGGGGGGGGGGGGGGGGGGGTAACCCGATTCCCAAGGCAACCGTTGCCACCGCAAAACACTCCGTGAACACACAGGCATGTCACAGGTTAATGTCTAACTAGTGCCGGAACAGTAATTTGCTGTATTTACATTCAGGAGCTGTGATGATTGACTAGAAATCTTAATTGCAACTTTGAGGAGATAATTGAATATTTGGAAAATATTGAACTGAAAAATTGAACTTTGAAAAGTTTCTTTCCACCAAGACGAACAGAAGAAACGGCTTGAACTTCAGAATGAGACTACGTAAGAGAAAACCGTCTTCTTTGTGTGTCTATTTTAGAGTGACTAGTGTCTGAAACGCTGTGATTCATCTCAGTCTCCATTACCACAGCAGCCATCTCCATCGCGTCCACACCAGTGTGGATTCCTCACAACACACTTCCTGTCCGGCAGAGTCGCAGCCTGCTGGTCACCCCCGTGACGTTTCCCATCATCTCGGACTCTGCCCGGCTGTGGACCAGCCGCCAGGTAAGCAGAGTCGTCGACACTTCGTCCATTGTGTGACTCTGCTGTTGTGTGATGAGGAAGATTGAGTTTATTTGAGGTAAAAAACAACAACAAAAATACTCTCATAAATCTGCTCTCTAGAGTATTCCAAGACTGAACCCTTTGCATCCACCTTCGGTCCACAAACGCACCGTCAGTCTGGAGACGCCAGCTGTTCACCACCACAACCACCAGAGGTCAATACTCCTGCAGAGGAGAGAGTACCACAGGTAGGCCCATCTGACGGCTGTCTCCCCCACATCAAAGCGTTAAAGTCCCTAACTTCAGGTCGGCTTGTGTCTCAGGTATCATCAAGTGTGGAGAAAACCTTTTTATGGAACCAGCAGCGAGAGAGAGGAGTACAGGTAAAGCAATAAACACTCGCATTACATACTGCAGAACTTAAAAGTTCATTGGTGACCAAGAGAACTCTCTCCTGCAAGGAAGGAGACGCGTGAGCAGTTGAAGGGGCAGATGGAGGAGAAGCGTGCAGCGCTGCAGCTGCAGCTGGCCGGCAAAGCGAAGGAAGCGGAGCGTCTGCGAGAAGTGGACCGCCTCGCCCTGTCCGGTGACAGAGAGCTGAGGATCCGGCACGGCAGAGCGATGACGGCTTACAGAGACGAGAACAAGAGGGTGAAGTCCCACATTGTGAAGCGCTTTTGTGTTCGTCTCCCTCACGGCGGCGTCCACATAATGCCGTTTAGCGGGAGGCTCTCGGGTTACAGGAGGGCGCGGCTGAGGTTGTTCTCCTGTGTGTTTTGCAGCTAATGGAGCAGAGCTGGAGGGACAGAGCACTAAGGCGCTCCCAGGAGACCCTGAAGGAGAGAGAGCTGCTGCGCCTCAACCCCATTAACTGGAGTGGAACACTGAAATAGGATGAACCTCAACATCCGCAGTGAAAAGCTTGGCTTTCACGCCTCGCTGGAGCGCTCCAGCGTGCACGAGTGTCAACGTGAGACTGATGCAACATGCTTAGTGATTAGTGCCGTCAAAGCTACTGAGGGAACCAGAGATGATTGTAGGATTGTACATACAATACAACTATGTGTACGTGTGGAGCAGACCTCCAAAAGACCTGCAGAGAGACTCTGATGTGTAAAACCCTATGAGAGTTCCTCTCACTCACTGATTCATGACGCATCATTAAAGTGTCGAAAATCATCTTCAACGAGCTCAAATGGTTTCTCTTTATGTGAAGTGCAAAAATGGACAAAAATGAATACAGAATTCAAATGTAAAACATGAGTGACTTTTTATTGTAAAGCAAACGTATATAAGGAATGACGACTGTGGAGAACGTTCCACACTAGGACAGAACTAAAAAAAGACAAAGTAGACGGTCGGGAGGAGGAAGTGACGCTACTTTACCTGCTAGAATAACACAAAAATAAATACATTAAAAATACACACAGAGGGAAACATCAAGAGCAAAGTATGATAAATATCTTCCCCTATAAATATTGCTTTCAAAATAAAATGAAAAGGCTTCAATCATCCAGACCACAGCTGGTGTTTAAGCACTAGAAGCACAGCAGTGCTGGTGATCCAGCAGCAGTCGTCATGCCAACGTGAGTCAATAAATAAATACATACGGTGTAGATGTACCCATTATTTAAAATCCTATTTTCATGCATTATTACTAAAAATAATCATTCAGTACGCAAGGAGGTAAAAAGTCATTCTGTGAACATAAATAACTGGTTATGGAAATATCCCAGAGTTTCAATGAGCTTTCTTTTCGGGGGGGGGGGGGGGGGGGGGGGGGCTCTGCTCCACAGCATCGAGGTAATGAGAGACGTGACGACGGGAGGTTTCGATTGTGTGGAAGAAAACAACGTTGTTTCAACTTCGAGGCCAGATGAGACAAATGCATAATAGATTTCAACAATCAGTGGTGGTCTTCATGTCCCCTCGCTCCCGACAGAGTGGAGCTCTGGGTTTGAGTTCAGCTCCTTTACATCAGTGCAGCTTTGCTTCGTTATCCCTCTTCAGGATTCACGGCTTCACAGCCTTCAAGTTCTCGCTCTCCTCCTGCGTTCTCCTCCTCATGAACATAAATTAACCCCGAGCCCTTTCTAGTAACTCCTCTAGTAACTCCTCTAGTAACTCCTCCAGTAACTTCTCCAGTGACTTGCTGCACGGCTGGCGTTGCAGGGATACTGTCCCGCCCCCCTCGTTGAGTCTCGTTCACCTTAATTGGCTGGTGTTCCGTTCTCAAACACCCGAGGCTGCAGACAGTCTAGCGTCCCTTCAGAAATCCATCCAGCATGTAGTCTCCCTTTTCCGTCAGCCAGTATCCGGCCATAGCGGCGACGCCTCCGATGAAAATGGCCGTGAAAACCATGTCTCCCTTGGCGGCGAGCGTAGCTATGGCACAGATCACAACGCCGAAGAACATCTGCTGCAGAACGAGCACCTCGTCGTCCGTCATGTCGTCAAACAGACCCTTCGCCGGTCCAGCTGAGGAGGAAGAGGAACAGAAACTGAGCCGACAGATCTGACGAGCAACGATATGTGTTTCTATTAAATAAGTATAATTCTCCCTCTATGCTACGGCTGCTCACCAGGAGGCTTATTCTCAACACAGATGCTGTCTCTTCTGATGAATCCGTCGGCACAGTCACAGTGGAAGGAGCCCTCCTCATTGATGCAGGCCTCGTTGAGTCCCGGGCATGCGATCGCATGATCACTACATTCATCTACATCTGTACGAGGAAGCAAAATTAAAGAAACTTCAGTTTCAGGAAATCGGGGGAGTGGAGGAAATAGGCGGTCCGTCCTTACCGAGACACTTCGCTCCTCTCAGTTTGTAGCCACGTGCGCACTTCTTACAGCGGGCAGGACCGCTACCCATGCAGCCCACACACGCCTGGTCACAGCCTGGACACCACAAAACCACCGTGGTCAGCATTACGTGCTAATAAGCGCGATATTGTAGGAAAAACTGAATTTGTCACGCAGTGGAAAATGTTTACATTCCCACAAAGTTTACAACAACCACACAAGTAGACCTGCAACGATTACGAAACAAAAGAAGTAACAGCAAGTAACACACACGCCAGCAGCACATTTAGGAGGCGTACCTGCATGACTTCATTCAGTAACATAAAGTACGCTGACAACAGCCTCCACACAAGAGAACGTACCTCTGCATTCATACGCTCCTTCTGTGTTGTGACAGAAGGTGTTCGAGGGACAACGAGCCAGCTCTGTGCCGCACTCGTCGATATCTAAGAGACACACAAGAGCGGTCAAACGACGCACAGTACTCAAGAGAAGTGGCAGAAAGAGTCGACGAAATGCAACCACGTGACCTCTGAAGCCCAACTCACCCACGCACTTGTTGTCATGAAGGATCCAGCCGGGTTTGCAGTCGAGGCATTTGTAGTCCTGCGGCCCGGCGCATTTCTTACACGAGTGGTAGCAAGCTGCAAAAGGGTGAGAGGAGAGCAGGCAGAGCGACGGTCAGCTCACGATGCCCTCAAACAGACTTCAACACGCGGAGGTTTGTAACAGTGGGCTGGATCTCAGGCACCTGCACAGGCTCCTATGCTGGCGTTGGAGCTCTTCTCTCTGTAGTAGCCATCAGCACAGCTCTGGCACAGATGGCCCGAGTATCCCGGATCACAGACGCACTCTCCGTCTCCGAGGCGAGTCCCCTCCCCCTCGCAGCGGCCCAGACCTCCACACACCCCGCCGGGGCTCGAGGGACACTCTATAATAAACACTATATCAGTGGTACTCTGAACACTGGAGGATGAATAAGGTTTGATGAGGTCTTCTACACTGATATCAGGAAGCTTCAGATTTAATGCTTAATGTTGTTCACACCTTTGCAGTCAGGTCCAAAGCTCCCAGGTGGACAGCAGACTCTCAGCTGCTCTATGCACAGCCACTCAAACAGGTCCGGAGCCTCCTGCTGCCTACAGGACACACACACACACACACACACACACACACACACACACACGAAGTTAACACAGGGGCATGGCATTACATCCCAACAACACATGTTCCTCTCTCTGATTCACACAACATAACACAGGTGTCTCGTTTACCTGTGGAACCACCACGTCTCCACTTGGTCCTCTATCTGCTCCAGCAGCTGGTTACATTCAAAATCTGCTTTCTCACAAGCGGCTTCTACGATCTCCAGGAGCCGAGTCTCGCTGAAATCAAGAGAGAAGCAACTGGAGACGTGAGACAGAAGTAGAGCGACGGGACAGACGCCGTCTCACCCTCAAAAGAAGAGCGGAGCCTCGCTGTGGTCCACTGAGAGGATCCACTCCCCTCAGCGGACTCTAACATCTCATCCAGGGTACAAGGAAGTTCAATGCTACTCTTTTAAATTTAAACTTTCTCTCACCTGCTCGCATACTTAGCCAGCTTCTCTTCTTCCCAGGCAGTGTTTCCTCCCCCAAAGTTCTTGGTGGCTGTTCTCTCCAAGCCCTAAAAAAAAACACAGGGAACCTTTCATCACTCGGTTATGCTGAAAGAAGACGAGCACGAACACGACGGCGCGTCAGCTTAACCGCAGTACCGTAATGAAACTCTCCGTGAGTTTTCGGCATGTCTGGCACGGCGCCGTCTGGACTCTCACCACTGAGAGCTCCGAGAGAAGCACCAGAGCGGGCAGGAACGGCCAGGCCCACCGCATGGTCCTTCAGGAAACACACAAAACCAGTGATGTACGACAAATTAAACCAAAGAACTGGGGTTGATATACTTCCTAGTGATAATCCTAGCAAATATCAAATACACTTCAGCCATCAGGAGTCTCCAGAGAGTCTGACATAACGTCCACTACCTGGATGCGACGCAGTGTTACTGCATGTAGAAGGCGTGGACAAAACAACAAGAACATCTGTACGACACAGTCCCACACAAAGCCATGCGATGTAAACACTTGTGTGGTTATATGTCAAACAATACAAAGCAATCGTATACAAAGCCATGCGACATGATCTAGTATTTATTGGGCCGGTGGTCCTGCTTTAAGCTGTATTTTAGTAGATTAACTGGATAGCATTACACTGCTGCCCTGATATTAAGCTCATCCTACTTTGTGACGTCAAACGTATTAATATTTTCATTCAGATTTAAGTTATTTTCATATTTTGGGGGATATGTAAACCTGCACACACACAATGCAATCCTCCAGTATGGTGACGACTCTCCAGCTGCTTTAATTAAGTATTTAGTCTCGTTAGAAAAGCTTTTAAAAAAAACAACTGGTTAGGATGCTCCTATTTCACCGCTAGCATTAGCATTAGCTAGCTCAGCATCAGCACCACACAGAATTAGCCAACTAGCAGGTTGCTAACGTCGCTAGCTAGCTGCTAGCCGAAGCTAGCGTTGTCCGTCATTGTCAGCTAATGTTTCCGGTGTCTCTTTTAACGCGCACGAGACTCCCGCGACAGCGTCCTCCCAACGTTAAACACCCGATGAGCTGCTACCTTTACTCTGATAGCAGCTAGCCAAACTGCTTATTTTTAAGCTAACACTGTTGTTGTTGTTTTTTTTACCTTGTTGCAAAGCCACGACGTCCTGCGACGCACCACTGAGGATGATGATGAGGATGAGGATGGTCTGGCTCACACAACGCAGGCGGAGAGTTTCACTCTTTGGACGGACACTTCTGCTGCTTCAGAGTGGGCCATTGCGGTTGGTAAAGCCAGCCGAATGACTAGCTAGCTAGCTGGCTAGCTGCTGCAGGCTGGTGTAGTAGGAGCTGGAGATGAATGAATGAGTGAGCGAGCAGCTTCCAGTTGGTTCTGTTCTCCGAGCAGCTGAAGACACACAGGATGTGGCCCCGCCCAAAGCCAGCTGGGATTTAATTCATCAACCAATCAGTCACCTGCCCCCATGTGACATCTGTCACAGCTCTTAAGCTCTTTAAAAAGACATTCAACCACCCAGTCATGAAATGTTTAAGTAAAAAAAAAAAAGCTTAAATCAAGGATTCAATATTTAACATTTGGAGTTTTCTGCATTTATTATCTAAAACTGACAATTCAGAGTAGGTTTTAATACATTTGTACTTGTCTAAATACATATGACAACATATACACAACTACCTCCTGCTGATGCATTTGATGGATCAGTGTTTAAACTTCAGATCGTCAAACAACAAGACGTTGCTCTGCAAACACGCAGCTCGTTGTTCAATGTTTGCGTTGAATAATAATCGACAGTTTTCTCCTCTGACTGTATGATTCAGACAGATTCTTCATTCAATCCCACTTTAAACATACAAAACACTGTAAAAACAGACACGCGTGGACAAAACAACTGAATGTACAAAAAGAAAGGAAATAGCTTATTTTAGTTTTAAAATAATCTTCATGTCAGAGCTCTCCACAGTCAGCTGTTGTTTTTACAGTTAAAAACCACAAAATACCCAAGAAAACCACAATAAAACTTCTTTACAGTAACTGTCATTTGCAGTATAGTGCAGAGGCTACATGTCATTTGCAGTAACTGACTATTATTATATATCATTTCATATAAAATGCAGCAATTTACTGTTAACTGCTACTGTACTGTACTACCGTACAGGATTTGATTTTATGTATTTCTTGTATGCATTTTTTTTCCCTCCAATTCAGTGGTTACAATAATTCTTCACATTTTAAATAACGCCGAATCAGAATTGACTTTAAAATAGTAAGTGACGAGCAAGAACCATGAGATCATTATTATGAATTTGTGATCCATGGAGGTTTCATGTTTGTAAATCTATGAGCCGAGCGTTAACGCAGGAATCTTTGTTATCAATAACTAGTCAAGCATCAAACTGTTAATGATGTTTACATGTGCAAGATATGAGATCAGGAGCCTCTCGATTGCCTCTCTATGGCTCTCAACATGGCGGCACCAGGGCCTGCGGCTCACAGCTAACGATGCTAACGATGCTAACGACAGGGAAAGTGCTGACAGAGCAAACGGTGTTTACCTGAGGGAGAACCTGATGGTGGTACTTGCAAAATGTGAATGGTGCAGTAATATTTAGTGTATTAGCTATATCTAGTATAATTTACAGTATTATACACCAAAACATATTTACAAAGATTTCTAATGAATGTTTAGTTTGGTGCAATGAATGCTTTGGGATCATTTAGTATTCAGGGTCTGAGGTGTTTTGTAGGTTGTGAATATTACTGTATAATACACACCTTTATAAATCTAGACGTCATGATAGTACACAGAGATATTAAATACCATCTGCTTAGTGTGTGGAGCTCTTTCTCAAGCTCCAGGTATCATTGTCCCACATCTCCACTCTGTCTTATGATACTTATTTACTGTATTCTAACTGTAGTGAATGAGCTGAGCTGAAGCACACTGACAGTAATTCTGTTTCACTTTAAAACATCTTTAAAGTAAAAAGGTTCTGTTGAGGTAACTGTAGCTGCCTTTGAGTCACAGCAGAAATACAATACAATGTAAAGCAGTACATGTCCATGCAGAGTGTCAAATATGAGAAAACATGTCAAACACAATAACTTAGTTTAAGATGATAGACAGAGTCAAGACAAAACAATGGAGCAAACTGCTTGATTGAGATTCTAGTGTCATTCTAGTGACCTAGAGGCGTCTATAAGGTCTCCTGGTCTTGACCTGGTCTCAACCCCTCAAAGTCTTTTTAGGTGGTCTTGACTACAACACTGCTGTGTGAGCTTTTATTCCTCCGGCGCTGGAACTGTAGCTGCTGTTTCCTCTGACCCATGACCCCAGATGTTTATCAGCAGAATGAGCATCTCCCAGAGAAAAGCCCTTCAGCGCATTACCGGCTGCTCGCTCCTAGGCTGAAGCTCGGTCCTGTGTCATCCTCCGCCGTCAGACCCATTCCATGTCACTGATCTTGAGGTCTGAGTCCGGACTGGAGGGAGGCGTGATGAGACAGGGCTGCAGGGGCACCGTTTCCCCAGAGTCTTTGACTCCCACCCCGCTCTGGGACACTCCCGCGAGGCGTAGGACAGTTGTCCCCGCTGTGAACCCCGACAGCCGCCGCGCCAGAGCTCGGGACGCCATCCTGAGGCCCCCCGCTCGTTTCCGTCTGGCCGAGGCGGTAGCCATTTGCCGAGCCCCGGCCAGTTCGGTCAGGAAACCCAGGCTCTGGGAGGGGAGGCTGTACACATGGAGGCCGCGGAAAAGTTCCGGCAGCGGCCGCGAACCCCCCGGAGGCTCGGGTGGGAGGGATTCAAACTGCACCAACATGAACCGCTCGCCGGCGCGACCCTGCAAATAGTCTGCCAGGATACAGCTCAGCGAAGCGGTAAAGACATCTCCACAGGGAGACGAGCCAGTGCGTCTTCCGTCCTCCTCTTCCCCCGTGTCTCCGCTCCTCTCCCAGCTGCGAGCCCCCCATTCTTCAGCCCTTATCCAGGCGGCCTGGCTCAGGACCAGCACCACTTTGCCCCCCTGCCTCTGCAGTCGGTTCAGTCTCGAGTGGAGCCAAGGCACAGGGCCCAGCGCGCCCAGCTCGATCTGGCTCCACAGGTCCAGAGACACACTGAAGCCCAGGGCCTGGAGGGACGAGCCCAGGTGACTCATCAGCTCCGGCAAAGCCTGGTCGTCACCAGGGGGGTACAGCAACACCGCATGACCGCCGCCCACAGCACCTGAAGTAGAGGAGGGTGACAACCCGTCAGACAGTTAAAGGAACAGTTTGACATCTTCAAAAACAAACTAGAAGAGAGGATCAATAGTTCACTCATATCGGTCTGCTGCTGCTGCCAGGAGGTGGTTAGCTTAGCTTAGCACGAACACTAGCAGCTCTGTCCAACAGTTACAAAACACCGTCGATGTCATACCTTTAACATCATCTTCTTTCAACCATCTCCACATGTATCCTTGAAGGGAAGCAGAAGTAGAAAAGGATTTATTTTTTGCTAAAAAAGGCGCTATTAATATCTAATGACCAACAGATAATTAAAAACGGACCTTTCAGGACCCCTTGTATAAAATAGGCTCCAAGTACGGCCAAACACATCAGTATCAGTCCGATGAGGATCAGGAGGCTCCATCTCCACCGAGACGCTGGAAAATAAATTAATTATTAAGTACATGAGTCTATAAATACGTTTCACAGACTTTGCCAGGTGGACAGAGAGCGTGTCACAAGTTATCCGCCTCATTCTAGAGAAAACAAATGCAGCTTGTTTTAGCTGATCATAGTTAAACATTAAGCACACTTAACCTGGGCAATGATTAATAGTCTCACTTGTAAAGGGACACTGGGGCTCTAAATATGACTCCATCCCATGAAGCTTTATCTGTAAAAAGAAGAGTGAGAGAGTCACGGTTAGCAGTGAGCGCAGCAGTGAGAAGCAGGAAGAAGCAGTGAGACACACGTTTAAAGATCATATTCAATATATCAAGACGAAGATCACCTGAACACAAAGCAGCGGATGTGACGACACATTGAACTCTCCTGCTCTCTGAAAAGAAATAAAAGGAATGAATGAATGAATGATGACCGAGAAGAAAGAGAAGACGTATTATTATACATAGGGTTAGGTCTATGGTTGCAGTTAGGATGTGCAGAAGTGGATCAAGTATTTCGATTCTTTACTTTAAAGTAGTAATGACACAATGTCAAAAATACTCATCATGCATTCAAAATGTTGCTAAAGTAAAAGTACAAACGCATTGTTGGACAAATGTACGACTTTAAGTAAAAGTCGTCTTTAGGCAGAAAAAGTGTTGTGTTGTTGTTGTATATATCTGATTAATGTCACTGATGCATTAATGAGTACGCAGTATTTTAATGTTGTATGAGGTTGAGATGAAGTTGAACTCATTTACATTCTGTCACATGAATGTAGAGGACACCTCTGAAATGTACAAGTAGTAAAATGAAAATGCAGATCAAAGCATGTCTCTGTTCTACGTCTACTGTCCATCACAGAGGAGTGACGGCTTGTAAAGACAGCTCTGTTGGTCTTTGTCTTTTTACCCAGTATGCAGTGCGTGTTGCGCTCCAGCCAGCGTGTCTGTCGCTGTGCAGCGTCTGCCGGGAGCCCGTCACCTCGTCACACCGGCCTCCTGCCGGCTCCTTCTTGCACAGCCTCAGCTCTGCCTGCACTCTGCAGGGGGAGGTCACGTTCCAGATCAGGCCCGGCCCGCCGTCCCTCATCCAGCGCTCGTCCATCGACACCGACACATTGCGCTGCATTCTTTCCAGCGCTTCTGAAAAATGAAATAAATAGAAACACGTTGCTGCGCTGTGAAATCATTCACCGCGCTAGCTGCTCCAAGGTCGACCTCAGTGAACGTCCTTCACCTCGTTGGTTTGCGAAGGGGCAGAATTCACTCCGAAGTGGCTTTCCCTTGCACCATACCTGAAGAAAATACATGGAAGACAAACTCTTGAATTAAAACAAATGAACACAATACATTTGTATTCGTCTTTTTCTTCTCCGATGAACGCGTCGGCTACCTGCAGGCACAGGCACGGTGTAACCAGGTCTGATGGAAGCACCATCTCCCTCTCGCCGTCGGGCTGCAAAGGTCAAAAAGACAAAGTTTAAGAGACAATCCCAGACAGCACTGACTTCTGACTAGTAGCTTAGATCGATGGGAGTAGTCTAGCACGGACTGACCCACGCGAGAAACTGTCCCGTTTCGTTCCGAACCATCCAGCACTTGGACTCGTCGTCGGCGTTTTCCATCTGGAGGAGCACGTTTCCCTTCTGATCCGTCACAGCTCGCAGTCTGGGAGCTGAGGCGTCAATCATCACGATTAGTACTTGAGCGCTATCGCTCTGCAGGAATGTTAAACTGGTCCGCTCTCCAGCACGCACACAATGCGCGTTAGCAGGGAGGATTCTGGGCCGATGCCGATACGGATGTGGTTGTTACATTGTTATTTATTCCCCTTTTGTGTTCATATGAATACAAATGACTGAGCTGTTTTGAAGTCATTCATTAATTCATTACACCGTCTCAACCTTTAAAATAAACTTTCACATCAATAAGACTCTTTAAAAAGTGCTTCAGAAGACCTTTTGGTGACTCTACCTACTCAAAGAGAGGAATGTTTGTTTTGTGATACATTAAATGTATTTAAACGTAGAAGCCATTAGAAACATAAGCTCATGGACTACTTGGATCAGGTATATTAACGGTTATCAAAGCACTTTTGGGAACCCATTTTAACAATTTCTATTTCTGTATCTGAGAGAACGATGCCATCCACGACCAACTAACTCGTTGACTAGCAGCTGCTTCATTCTTTGTTGACTGTGACAAAGCTGAGCCGCTATCTGCAAATATCATCACATGCACCGATTGACCGACGGCAGTCCTCAGGCACATAGCGATGGACCGGTGCACGGCTACACGTCGGTCTCTGAACGGCATCTTCATGAAGCACTTCTTACCGTCACATTTCTTTTCAGTCCCCTTAAGGTTCATGGAGCAAACTGTAAGAGAGGAGGTCAATGTCACCAGTAGTAGTCAGCAATTCACTCATTTTATTTACCAGTAGACCTTCTTCAAGTTACACACGGTCTGTAACCAGCGTAGCATCAAAGCATGGCGGACTAGCTAGCCGCTCTGCATTACAGCACTTGAACTCACCTTCTTCTAGCGATGGGATTGCGATGTTTTCTATGACGTCCGCTCCGTGTGCGTAGACCACGACCACGACTGCACTGCCAAACGCTGCTTTCTCTGTCAACAGCAGCTGCATTGATAGGAAATATTATAATAACAGCACATATTGTAAACTTTAAGTCTTTGAAATCACTCGGTTAACAACAAACACACTAATAGATGTGTTGGTAACTAGTCTTTGAGAGCTTTAATAGATAGATTCACACAGCGGTGGAGGAAATATTCAGATCCTTTACGTAAAATACAACGATGTAGAATCTGTATTCAGTTTAGTGTTTTTCTCTAATCTCTAACATCGATTTAAATCAAGACGTTTTGTCTCTCTGGTGGAACAGCAAACAACTCCGACATCTGAAAAGTGGCCCAACCAGATACTGACTTTCTTTTGGCTAAGAGCCACGAGCTGAGTTGTTAATTAGTGAACAACAGAAACAAGCCCCACATGTTCTCTACCTGGTGTGTGGGCTGTTGAGAAGAAGCTCGGTCTGAACCGGAGTAGCTTGATTTAAACTGGAGTGTCTTGCAACAGTCAATGGATCCTGGAGAACTGAGGCACACTTTCACCAAAGCTGTCACACAGAGAGTACAGAAGAGGAATGGAAACAGTCTGGAGAGGTAATCTGTATGAAACAACGTGTGTGTGACTTCTAGAGTGTACGGCTCTATACCTCTTGGCTCAGGAAGCACGAAGTGACCATCCAGGTGATCGAAGTCTAACCACTTCTCTTCATCGTTGTGCTCACCAGACTCCTCAGAAACCTGTCTTAGATCAGTCACCTCTGCAACAACAATCACAGTCAGTGACAGTCAGTCACGATGTGTCAAGACCACAACGGCTGACTTGTTGACAAGTCAAACAACTATGATCAGAATGCAGGAAGCAACTGCTCAAGAGATGACCTGACAGTTTTTCTGCAACAAGAAAGTTTAGTGTTGTGAGGAAACGCTTCAAGGAAAAGACGAGAGAAGAATTCAAGGTATGTCACCCCAACTGACAGAGACAGAGACAGAGACAGGAGATGTACGACCGAGCTACCTTGGACGGCGATGAGGATTTGCAGGTGAGGTTCACATTCTTGTGTGGCTGAACAGCGCAGAACCACTTTCAGCTCCACGTCTGTAACGTTCACCGTGTCGTCCGGGTCGGGCAGAGCGGCGGCGAACGGAGAGGCTGTGGAAACACAGAGCGCTCCTGCTTCAGACAAACCGAGAGGTTCACTACCGTGATACTGAATAGACGGGTGGTGA
>NW_027176672.1:892901-937901 GCF_023349555.1 Cebidichthys violaceus
TGCTCTGCTGTAGTCTTCCTCCTTTCTCTCCTTCTTGTCCATGTTTGCCCTCTCCTCCCTCCACCTCACATAGGTCTTCGTGGCTTCAGGACTCCAAACAATCAGCACTTTTCCTCGCGCCTCACGCACCGCTTCCCACTGCCCGTACAGCCAGGGAAGTGGACCCAGGTCTGCTACTCCAGTCCCAGTCTGCTCTTTTGAGCTTTGGGCCCACAAAGCCATGTGGACTTTGGCACTGAGCTCTCCCTGCAGGATCGAGGCTAACGAACCCACGGCAGAGATGTGGGCTGACTGCTCTGATGAGCACACCAGCAGCACCGGCTCCTGGATGGAGAGCCAACCTGGAGATATGGGAGAAGACAGAGGAGAACACATAAGAGATTCAATTAAAAATGTTCCTTTAAAATGACTGTGAGGATCTTTTAGCTGTAGTGTACATTTCATTCTAAAGCCTCTATATGAGCATAAGTAGAGAGAGACTTTCTAAAGAGTCTCTGGTGTTTGGAAACACGACATCTTTCGTCCACAGGGACCGCCAAAATCAACTCTCACATAGACAACAGCACAGAGGCAACAGAACCAACCTGCAGCTCCACGCTTGGTGAGACGCTGGATCACAGCTCCCAGCAGTGCAACAAGAACCACAAACACCAGCGCTGCCACAGCATACATGCCACACCTGTAGTGCGTGTCTGTGGAAACAGAGAAGTGTTTATTCTGTGTAGGAGTTGTGTGTTCATGCACTCATGACCCGATGCACAAACGTTCATATTCGCATTAGATCGTGTGTGTGTGCATCTCGAGCAGACTCACAGTCCGGACAGAGAACCCGTCGACCATGAAGAGCAGGATCTGACTGCCACACCTGCAGGAGAGCAGATGGAGAGAGTGAGAGGAGAGAAAAGGTAACGCACCACGTCAAGAAACAACGTCCTGCCAGACGAGCACTTCACCTGCACACACGGCTTCTCAGCAACAACGTGAAGAGGAACATTTAGCGTTGTCTCTGCTGAACTCCTTCCCTGTAAAAATGGATAAGAAGAGTCGCATCAGTCGAATCCTCTCTCTCTCTCTCTCTCTCTCTCTCTCTCTCTCTCTCTCTCACCATCGTCACTGAGTGGACCGGCCCCACGGGTCTACATCCCCTCTGATCGAGGACACACAGTTGAGCCGAGAACTTTGCAGGAACAGAAGAGGTGAGATACAAACACACACTCTGGCTGCCCGGTCCGATCCTCACCTCCCACGAGGACATGTCTGCGAAGGACAAGGGGACGCGGAGTCAAGAGACGGACACAGACCAGATGCATCGAGACTACTGAGAGAAGAAGTGCTCGACTCACCGGCGTAGAACGGGCAGGAGATGTGATGGCTGCCCTGTAGAGAAAACTAAACAAAAAAAAACAGAAGAGTGATATTCTGCAAGTAAAACATGGACAACTGGACTAGTTTCAATGGAAGCTGATTCTCACCTGCACACACATGTGAGGGTGTCTGTCCACCGCAGACGTGTTATAGATCTGTTGAGGAGACGCAGCGGCTGTTTAGTGATTTCAATCTGGAGTCGGTTCTCATCTCGACAGTCTTTCAAACTACTTCAGAGACCCTTCACCAACTAAACCGAGCCAAACCCTTTGACTGCAGTTTGTGGCGTTGCTCCAGACTCGGCCAAAAGCAAAATGAACTTGTTGCTTTTACTTCTTTACAGCAGCAAACAACTGTTTTCTATGAAAAGACACAGTGGAGTAATGTCTACTGTCTTTGTTGACATAGCCGGGCCGGCTGTGTGTGCATGTGAGTGCATGTGAGCGAGCCCCACCGGTTAGCTCACGGTTACAGACGTCGAACCTCTGCTCTGTTAGCGCTGTTAGCTCTGTTAGCGCTGTTAGCTCTGTTCTCTGTGTTCAAATAGAATGAAGATGCTCCTAATCTCTGATCTTGAACCTTTAACTTTATTTATTCGTAACTTAGAATAAACCTTCTTTGGTCATCTGTTGTCGTTTGCGTGTTTGTTGTTTTGTCAGAAGAACCAAAATTTATTTTCCTGTAAAGTCACTGTTTTATGCATTTTTGACAATCAATAAAAAAAGAAATCTATCAGTAATAACCACAGAGGATCATCAGTCAACGGTTCGTATGATATCTGGGTCCCTGGCTGAAGTAGTGCAGCTTGCTGGACTCATCCAGCTCGTAGGATGAGTCCAGCCTGGATACCAACAGCAGTGGAGCTGAACCCACCAGGTCCGGTCCATCGTCCGTGTCCTCCAGCGTGGAGTTGAGCGCGGGGATGCAGAGGTGCTCGTGTTGCCTCCAGCAGAGGGAGGCAGAGATCTTCAGGTCACTGGCGGAGCACAACGAGCTCCACGTCAAACTCCACTCGTGCAGGGTGAGCTCAGAGGAGAGCCAAACGTCTCTGACATCTGTTGAGGCAACGTGGACACGGATGACCACACCAACATCCATGATAAGAATACTGTATCGTAGCAAACTGATACAGCCTTGCTCTGTGTGAGCATTACGAGCTGGATCCATTTCTTGGCCCGGACAGAACCTTTAAGAGCCATGCTGGACATTTCCCCCAGTCTTCATGCTAAGCTAACTTCATTTACTGCTAGCTGTAGCCTTATAATATACAAGATCTTCTCTAACTCTCAGCAAAATATCAAACTGTTCCTCAAAGGTAAATGTAAAATGAATGAGCTTTGATACCTCGCTAGAATCAATGTGGTGCTATAGTTCCACTGACATGAAATGGAAATAGTTCCAGTGAAAACTGTACTTCTTGTTTTCTCAAATGTCATTTTCTCTCCACCTGAACGTCCTAAAACCTACACACACACACACACACACACACACACACACACACACACACACACATTAAACCAAAACTACCTGCATGGCTGCATGCAGCAAGGTCAACATGTCAGACCCAGTTTAAAAGTAGCAATTTGAAACTAATGATTATCTAATAAAACCAGAATGACTTCCTGTATATCTGCTCTATAGGTTCTCTTCCTGAGACTTCAGCTTGTTCCCTGGTTTACATTACATAACATATGAGATATACAGTACTATATATGTATATGTACAGTACTATATATGTATATGTACAGTACTATATATGTATATGTACAGTACTATATATGTATATGTACAGTACTATATATGTCTGTACAGTACTATATATGTATATGTACAGTACTATATATGTATATGTACAGTACTCTATATGTCTGTACAGTACTATATATATATATGTATGTACAGTACTATATATGTATGTACATATACATATATGTATATATATATATATATATATATATATATATATATATATATATATGTATATGTATATATATATATATATATATATATATATATGTATATGTATATATATATATATATATATATGTATATATATATATATATGTATATATATATATATATATATATATGTATATATATATATATATGTATATATATATATATATATATATATATATATATATATATATATGTACAGTACGCTCTGTGAGCAGCTTTGAGTCTCATTTAAAACGCTGCTCGGGTCACTAAAGAGCAGTTCCTGCTCACTTCATTCATCATGTCGTGCGTCAGACATGAACATAAACAAATGCCATGAGCAGTAAATGACAGAGTTATGAACTGTTACGAGATCTCAAACTGGTTTTGTAAAAGCCTGCGAGGCTCCAGCCAGCAGCCGGAGGGGAATCCCCGTCTAGCTTTTCTCTCTCTCAGTCATATATTTAAAAATTATGGTAAGATGTCAGAAATTCCCTCCAAGATGTTTTTATTTTCAATCTGACGCGAGTCAGGCGTCACACGCTCACCTGACAGGCTCTCATTGAGAAGAGGGCACTTTACATCTCGCCCGGAGTCTGTGCGGGCGTAATACACCTGTGGATGGAACACACACATGAATACAACAAATATGAGGATTTTACAATTTGAATCATTTTGCCTGTAAAGAAGAAAACCACACGGAGCTTGAAGTACCTCCACACACACACAGGGCAGCAGGTAGGGGATGCTGAGAAGAGCGACTCGAGACTGAGACGGATCGACCTGAAGACGACGAAGGTGTTGAAGCTCTCGTTAGTGGGTTCACATAACAGAGCACATGAGCGCATGAACGGGCCTCTGGTACTCACAGTGGTGGGGGAGGAGTCCTCTGCTATGCACGCCTTCCCATATTTCCGGTAACACCATCTGGTGTGAACTTTGTCTCCGGCCTCCACGGTGACAGAGATGGATTTAGACGACCGGTTCACAGACACATCGAAGACTGGTACGGGGTCTAAGCCCCACACACACACACACACACACACACACACACACACACACACACACACACACACACACACACACACACACACACACGATGAATGCAACAGGATGTCATTACCACCGGCAGGTCAACACACACACAGGCGGGTGACGTATCAAAGGACAGAAGTTGCATAAGTTGGGTGACGTTGAGAAACAAAGTGTTTTTCTCAGGGTAACAACGCTCCCATTCACAGCCCATGGCTGATAAGATCATAAAGAGTATGAGAAGCATATGCTGCGGCTTTCTGACAAAAGGAAAGATGAAACCGAAGAGGTAAAGACGAGGTCCGATGCCAGGAATCCTGCAGACGTTATTACCTGGCACTGTGTAACTGACACTGCAGCTTCTCGATGTCGTGTTGAAGGACGCAGAAACGACAGCGTTCGCTTCGGCCTCGACACAAGTGTGCACCAGCTCCCACTGTAAATACACACACACACACACACACACACACACACACACACACCGTCATCACGGGAACCGTCTTCAAAGCAGGATGAGTAAACCAGGAACGATCATCTCACCAGAGCAGAGCTGGCTCGCTGTGTGACACCTCTGGTACACTTGACGGTCTCTCCCTCCTTCCTCCTGTGACACTAAAAGAGAGAGAATAGAGAAAGAGAGATGACGCCATGTTCCTCCTTCTTCAGCTACTCTGAGCTGTGTGTGCTCCTCATGAGTGCAAACCTGTATTCTGCTTCTCTCTTTCTTCTTCAAGATGGGGCTGATGATCTGTAGTCCTCCCGTCAGCTCTGACGTTGACAGGATCTCAATCTTCGGGGCTTTACAGAAGTCTGGAAGAAGAAGAAGAAGAAGAAGAAGAAGAAGGCAGAGTGACACGTCAGACAATGATGGCTCGAGAGATGATGAAATGTGCTCGATGAGCTGCGTCTCCGTACCTCCAGCCTTCATCCAGACACGGACGGTGACGCATTCAGAGTAGATCCCGCTGGAGGCCGGGGTCAGGACTGAGGTCAGCTCCACAGGACAGACATCTGTACAGAGACCGTGAGGAGCATCAGCACAGCTGCAGACACACACGTGTGTGTGTGTGTGTGTGTGTGTGTGTGTGTGTGTGTGTGTGTGGCTCCCAGACACACATGGAGCCACCGCTACGGTGACGTTAATGTGAGGAGATGTTATAAAACTACAAAACGTACCATCTCGTTTCCCTCCTCCAGCTTCCTTCATCTAAAGCAGATTCAAGGTGAAGAGTTAGTGGACAGGTCGTCACTGTAAATGAGAACTGGTGACTTATCTGATTAAATACAATAAAATAAATAGAAATAGGTTTAGCATTCATATGGTTTTAACCCCCTATTCATTCATCACATCTTTATTAATAATTAAATATTTAAAAAAAGATCCTGTTCAGAGAGTGTTTTGTGTGTCACTAACCTTTAATCTTATTAAAATATCATGAATGAATCACTGTTGGACTCACGTGACATTCCATGGAACACGCGAGCAGCAGCGGAGACACCGCGACGGCAACAAATGCCAGCGCGGTGCCAAAACGTCTCCAACGCATCTAGCGACGAAAGAAGGAAACGACCCCAGAACTTAAATCCAGGACCGCGAGTCCTCCACGAGACGCAGGTTCCCCCGCCGGTCCATGAAGCAGGTGTTCCGCCGCTGCGCAGAATGTCTCCTCCGGAGTTCGGACGGTGAAACACCGACAGACCAGATGTTCTGAGTCTTCTGCTCAAGTTCAGACGAACACATTGAGAGGGTTTGTTTCACGAGGAAACAAGCTCACCTCAGCTCCGCCCCCCGTCGAAGTATTACCACACACACACACACACACACACACACACACACACACACACACACACACACACACACACACACACACACACACACACACACACACACACACCTCTAATGTTACCTGGACACCTTACCTTCAGTCATAAATACAGTATTTATAAATTTAAATATGGTGATTTACCTCCTTAAATATGACACCTAAACCATCACTGAAACATGACAGAGTTCTCTAATAGTTCCGGTTCTAGAGAGCCTGTAATTGGACAACAGGACCCAGGGGGCTCTTAATTGGAGACATTAATGCTGAAGTGCCCTCATGGGTGGCCTTAACATTGAGAAGATGCGGTGCTGTACATAAGCTGCACTTTTAATCTGTTTGCAGCCAAAAGGTTGTTGGAGCCACATAGTGAGTTAAACCTGTGAGTGAGCACATCTGGACACAGAGTCAGTGTTGTGATTGAACCTCCACCATGAAGACAAAGGAACACTCTGAGGACAATGTGATGGACAAACGAACGTCAGTGGACAGATAAGAGAGCTTTTCAGAGTCAGCAAACACCACATGGACTTAAAACTGAACTTAAACTATTGAGAGAACGGCTGCAAATCCACCTCCAGTCAGCCACCGTGAGAACAGACTGCTCTGCTCGATTAACTCGCTGTGGTTTCACCAGAATGATCTGGTTTGTGGTTACAATCCCCTTACAACCACACAGATAGAAGCAGTCTTATTCCTGGTGTGTGTACTATTGTGTGTGTATTGTTGTGTGTGTGTGTGTGTGTGTTATTGTGTGTGTATTGTTGTGTGTGTGTGTGTGTGTGTGTGTGTGTGTGTGTGTGTGTGTGTGTGTGTGTGTGTGTTATTGTGTGTGTGTGTGTACGGAGCAGATGTACGGTTAGAGCGGAAAGCTGAAACAGGGCTTTGGGTAGAAAAACAAAGTCGGGTTACCGCAAGATAAGGTCAGAGGCTCCCGTGTGAAGAGCGCGCTGATCGAAACCACCGACTGATGAGTATCAGTTGTTTCCAGTGACGGCGAGCGCTTTCAGGACGGGAAACAACGCGGCGTCTTTCCTCAGAGGGGCGAATGTGAAGACAGATGTGGTGGCGAGAGGGCGTTCCAGCTGGGTGGGGGATCGGCACCGCGCACGGAAAGATTGACCCAACAAAAAGAAGGAATTTCTCATTGGTTATCTCAACAAATGAGCTCATGTAGCGACTGATCATGTAAACAGCTTATGGGACGTGAAGTTCAAAGGTCAGTAGAACGTAGTGACACAAAGGCCCTTCACCTTGTTTCAGTACATTTGGTTTATCTGACACCCTCTGAAACAACAGACTTCACAACCGATTCTGTGAAAGCCGTCCGACCGGTGGAGTGTGTGTGTGTGTGTGTGTGTGTGTGTGTGTGTGTGTGTGTGTGTGTGTGTGTGTGTGTGTACAGTAGGCTGAGCTCTGTATACCATGACGGACGGAGCAGGAAAAGCTGCAGAGCTGATGTGAAGGACTCCATGTTTACCGTCACAGAGAAGTTATGCACTCATGAGAGGACTCACCACGATGTAACTCTGAGGAATGAGGAAGAAGAAGAAGAAGAAGAAGAAGAAGAAGAAGAAGAAGAAGAAGAAGAAGAAGAAGAAGAAGAAGAAGAAGACAGCCTGTGGGCTGAGCAGAGTGTCTCAGACGTACATAGTGTCTCTACAGGGAACATGAGAGGAAGTCATCACAGCGCTGCAGCGTAATGACTCTTGAGTCACAGTGGAAAGAGTAACTGCGGGGGTTAGAATATATGAACACAGCAGGGGAACACAAGTGACCACAACAAAGTTTAAAAAACTCAACTCTTTTTTTTATTAAACTTCTATTCTTTATGCAATCTGTATATATAAAAGTTCTAAAGCCACCAGCCTGAGTCTAAGACAGGCCGCGAGGCGGTCGCGTGTTTCACTTTAGTCCTCGGTACTCGTCGACCCGTGTGACGGACGTTAACAAAATAAAAAAAACAACGACGTAAAAACAGGAGACATGATGAACACAGAGGAGCACACAACGAGGTGTGCAGCAGGAGTGATTAGAAGTAGTCCATGATAAAAGGGGAGGAGCTCGTGGCCTCGTGGAGAAGGAGCAGGCAGAATAAATAACGTTATCGTCTCTGGTCGCGCTGCGCCGCCGGACCGACCGGACACCAGCACCGGGCCCGTTCTCCGGTTCCTCCGTAGAGGCGGCTGATGAGACGTGATGATGCGTCCGGGGAGGGGGGGGGGGGCGACCGCGCCCGCGGCGAGTGCATTTAAAACGCAGGGGCGCCGCGAGCGTTTCCCCGGTGACGTGTGAACTGTGTGAGGAGGACGGGGAGAGTGACCCGTCCTCCTCACATACCAGGAGTACTTTTGATTAGCGGTCCTGAACATAGCATCATTTTTTTTCCCATCAATATTATTAATTCAATTTCAATTCTCTTAAATACAATATTTTACAGTCAGATTAAATACGGCTTAGTGTGCATGATATGTGTGTGTGTGTGTGTGTGTGTGTGTGTGTGTGTGTGTGTGTGTGTGAGGGCCGGTGTAGCGGACGTCTGTTGCTACTGGCACTGATTCTGGTGACGTGTGATGGAGGGATGTGCTCTCGATGGGGAACTGTGTTCTCCACAACACCTTCAAAACGCCAAACACATGATTTGCTTGCGTGTGTGTGTGTGTGTGTGTGTGTGTGTGTGTGTGTGTGTGTGTGTGTGTGTGTGTGTGTCTGTGCTTCAGTCACTGTCACTGGTCTCGCTGCTGGGGTCTCCCTGCACCTTGCTGCGGTGCTGCATGGCCCGGTGGTAGGCCACCTGCACGGACTTGCGGATGTTGGACTTCCTGCCCTCCAGCATCTTCTCCTTGTCCAGCTCCTGGTCCACCCCGAGCGGCACCAGCTTGGAGCGCGGCAGCCACTGCCTGGATCCACACAGACACGGAAGCGTTACTGATCATTTCCAATCCAACAGAGGCACAGCAGATCTGATTCATGCCACAACACGCTACAGCTACAGTTTCATATTTCATACCATCATGAATAGGTAAACCGGTCACGTCGATGAGACGTTTAAAGCGTGAAACAAACAGGATGTTCCACAGCCCTTCATACTAGATCCAGATGTTCTAAGAAGGCTTCAATGATGAGACCAGAGACCTGAGAGAGGTTCAGCTCCTGCACTTCTTCTCAGAGGACCATCAGGGCGTTAAGACTCCCATCGTGTTTCTCACTCATTTGTTTTTCTTCAAACTTCAAAGTGAACCGTGAACATGTGAGAAGTCGCAGCACACGATGACCTACATCACCTCCACTTCTGTTCTCAAAAAAAAACACGTTTGCCCTGATTCTGCTTCCTTTGAACTGTGCACACACATCCAGTAACAACACAGGCCTACTCTGCCTGCATCTTCACACTCATCATTTTTAAAAACAAACCAAAGAACGACAGGATGTCAGTGAGAACAAACAGAGAGAGGAGAACGTGATGATTGGTGACGGAACACTTAGTGAACACAGAAGGTGAGACGGTGAGCCGGAGTGCTGACCATGTTCTCTTGTTGTCAAAGAAGAGGACCAGGAACAGGTGCTCTCTGGCCTCCTGGGTCATCTGCTCCCCTAGTTTCAGCACATCCAGAGGCGGGACGGGGATCGGCACGCCGCGGTGGAACACCCCCTCCCTGGGCATCTTCGGGTCAATTATCTGCAGGCGAACGGAGGCGAGAGGAGGGTTTAGACATTGGACCGTTAACCCGCAGAGCGTCCCTAAAGCGTCCCCCGTGTTATATGCGGCGTCCACTCACCAGAGCAGGATAGGAGGGGTAGCCTCTGCACTTGGCCCACACCAGGTCCAGAGCTTCAAGAGAAGAATAGTCATCAGAGCTCACCCAGCAGCCCGACCCGCCCCGAGCACAGCAGCAGGAAGACGGTCCCCGCTGCGCAACCTGCCCTCCAGCTAAACTACGGCGGCGTAGACGATCACACTTCTCTACGCGTTTAAGACAAGATGTGACAAGAAATGGCATCAGTCTGATCCGGTGACGGCCGCTGGGCTGGTCGGGGTCATTTTAAAGTGTCTGAGCTTTAAAACTCAACACTTCACACGTTGAATGCTGAAACCTTTATCTGCCTTTCTGTTGTTTTCACTTTCCCTCCATATCATTGAATCAACTACAGCAGCTGTTGACGAGAGGTTTACTGATTCTCAGCTTTTAGGTTTAGATGCTTTTGCAGCATCAACCAGACAAACAAGCAGCCGAGTCTGTCGCTGCGTATCGTAATAAGTTTGCATTGTGTCACTTTGCAGAACTATGTTTTGTACCACGAGGATACATTGTGTCCAAAGAGCATTGCATGTCAGTTTATAAATTGGATACGAGGCAAATGTAAAAGTGATGAGGTGCAGAGCAGCCTCTAATGAACGTCAGAAGATCACTTTGATTAGTACATGAATCAGCGTCATGTCATCAGTTATCTTAAAATCATATCAGATCACATAAAAGATAGAGACATTTACTGTCTACATAAACTCATATTTAACTGTATGCACTGACGCATAGGTGTGTGTGTGTGTGTGTGTGTGTGTGTGTGTGTGTGTGTGTGTGTGTGTGTGTGTGTGTGTGTGTGTGTGTGTGTGTGTGTGTGTGCTTACAATGTGAAACGCTCCGCGATCCTCCGACTGAGTAGGAATCATTTTCGGTGCCCGACGTCTCCTCGCTGCTGTCCTCCTGGAAGGCGGAGCGGGAGAAGGAGGCCTTCCCTCGGCCCTGCTTGGAGGGGGTCGTACTGGGGGAGGAGAAGTCAGCCGGTTAGATAAACGATCGGCAGAGGAGCTCCAGTTTCTCCACCTTTGCCAAAATCTTGTTTTAGACAACAACACAGAAAGGAAAAAAAGATCTCGATCGTCTGGTTTAACTTCAGACCAGCTTCCTCGCTGAACCGGTATCTTGAGATCAAACCTGAGCTTAAAGTTAACACTGCATTACATTTGGTGCAACAGAATGAAATGTAGTTTAGGGTTAGAGGAGCTTCTGAACTTTGATGATTTAAAGTTAAAGCTTGACTTCATCAGCCTGTGTCTTGGTTTCTTAGCCGTACATAAACACTCATGTAAAGGCTGCAGTGACTTCCTGCAGTCTACGCTGGCTGCCTGGCAACATCACAGTGATGACGAGACTCCAGGAAGTCACTTTTTTTTTTGGCCTCTTGGAGGCCAAGGAGCTCACCAGACACGCGGCGCTGACACAACACGGGCTGATGAAGTTGGTTTGGCTGATGTGTCAGCTGATAACCTCTAACTCCGGGCTCACCTCAGCTTGTTTGCTTAAACCAGCTGCGGTGGATAACGGGGGCCGTCAGGAGTGCCGGGAGCGACCCGTTACCTGTAGACCTGCGCTGTGAAGATCAGAACAATGAGCACTAATCACCTGGTCCGGTCTGAAGCTGCACTGCTGCTGCTGCTGGTCGTGGACTCGGAGTCTGAGCTGGAGCGAGGGAGGCGAGACTCGCTCCGGTAGACGCGGAAGCTCTCCGTTACCGGCTGGTTTCCTCCGTCGAAACCATTACTTGGCAAACCTGAAAGAACAGAGAGGGAGCGTGAGTGTGTGTGTGTGTGTGTGTGTGTGTGTGTGTGTGTGTGTGTGTGTGAGAGTGTGAGTGTGTGTGTGTGTGTGTGTGTGTGTGTGTGTGTGTGTTAACATCGGTAATGCTCTGGTCTACCGTACCCGGCAGCAGGTCGCTGTCGCTGTCGCTGTCCGAGCTGGAGCTGCTGCGGGGGCTCCGGGGCCTCTTCCTCTGCCTGCTCGGTGACAGCAGGGGCAGCTGGGGGGGCCCGATGGGGCTCGGGCCCAAACCCGCCCCGCCGTAGCCGGCGTCCCGGTTCTTGGGAGGGCGGCCGGGCCTTTTGGGGGGTCCGGCCATCTTTTGGTTCTTCTTGGAGAAGAGGACGGATGTCCGACGGCCCACCTCTGGAGCCAGGGCCGACGACGACACGCTCATGTCTGGAGGAGGAGGAGGGGGAGGAGGAAGAGGAGGAGGAGGAGGAGGAGGAGGGTTATAGGTTGAAATGAAAGAAGATAATAATAACTTTATTTATATATAGTATATAATACAAAAGCAATACAAACTAAGGTCAAACCAATCAATACGATAAGAACAAACTAATAAATAAAATAAATAAAGTAAATAAAATAAATAAAATAAATAAAATAAATAAAATAAATAAAATAAATAAAATAAATAAAAACAAAATAAATAAAATAAAAGCTAGTCTGTAAAAAAAAAGTGTATCATGTCACTTTCCTCTAAAGGCGTTTATCATTTTCCTTTCACATCAGTGATGACTTCATCAGACGCACCTTTTCCACCGATCTCCTGGCTGCTGCTTTCTCCCCCTTCATCGTGGTGTCCCGAGGAGGACGGGTGGTGGGGGAGGGAGGAGCCCCGGTCCCCTCCTCCCGCGGACTCCCGGCCCCCGATGCCGGAGCCTCCCTCCCGCTGGTGCGCGAGCTTCCTCTTGATGACGCTGATCTCCTTCCTCAGAGCTTTGGCTCTGCGCGACTGTCCGATGCTGTGCTTCCCCGAGCTGACCTCGTCCAGACGCGCCTGCAGGTAATGCAGCTGCTCCTCCAGCGGCAGCCGGCGCCTGTTCTCCGGCAGGAGCAGGTCTGTGGGAGGCGGGGAGAGAAAAGGCCGATGAACACCTTCAGAGAGGGAACGAGAACGATCGAGGGAGGTCAGATAAGAGCGGGATCAAAGGGAGGGGCGAGGGGGGTGTCCTGGTGGACGCTTTGGTGGAATGTGAGCTGACAGACAGATCTATTTTAAACAGAAGAAGTAAATAGAGCAACTGAACGAATGAACGTCCTGCTCCACCTACTGGCCAACATGCTTTACTGTCACAAAGATCTCTTTTGTACAGAACTGTGTTCGGCGTCTTACTCCACAGAAGTCGACGCTGCTCCAGTGTTTGAGACGAGGAATGTGTTTACAGTGAAAGGACAGAAAACACCAAAAACATGTCAGCTTCTACCTTTGTCTCTACTACATGTGTGACTCGTGGTCTCATCCACTATGATCTCCCTCACTGGTGTGATAACCTAGTGTTGTCATGTCCACCACAAAGCGGTTGGAGAACTGAGAAATCATTTGAACCTACTTTTTTTCTAAAATAGTTCACTCACCATCTTCATTAGAGGACAGCGGCCGGTCTCTGTCTCTGTCTCTGTCTCGGTCTCTCTCTCGTTCTCTCTCTCGCTCCCGTTCTCGTTCTCGTTCCCGTTCCCGGTCCCGCTCCCTCTCCCTCTCCCGGTCCCTGTCGTGGTCCCGCTGGCTCTCCGGGCTGGGCTCTCGGGGGAGGTGTATGCCGGCCTCGTAGTCGAAGCCTATCCGTTCGGCGTGGCGCCGGGCGGTCCTTATGACGGCGCCGCCCATCTCCCTGAGGCGCAGGGCGGCGCGGTAAAAGACCGTGTCCTTGGCGTTGTACTTGAGGCAGTTGTTGACGATGAGGCCAAAGTCGGCCTCAAAGGCCTCAAACGTGAGGTAGCGGTGGGACTCCAGCAGGTTCCACATGGTCTGGAAGTCCATCGGCGTGTCGATGTGGTCCAGGTAGTCCGGCACCTGGAGAGCAGAGAGAAGAGATCAGACAGAGAACGGATGAGAGCATGAAGAAGACCCGACGTCATTCTGATGCTGCGAGCAGAATGAGACAACAGACGATGTTTGTTTCCTACACAAACACAAACATTCTCACATTATATGATTATAATTATATTCAGAATTAACTAGCATTACCACCTCACAGCTGAATGCCTCCGTCATGTTGCCGTTAACATCCACTTCATCGTTTTATCCCATTAGACGTCATAATTAGCGTATGAATTGTGGAGTTGCGGCACATTTGGCGCCAAATTAAAAGAACTTTGCTGAAGTCGTTCCTGAGGTATGAGGTATTCACAGCTGTACCCGACGTAGATAATTCAACATCCATCATATACCAATTCAAAGAAACGGAGGAGACAAACATAAATACGCCAATGTGATCAGATTTGTAAAACGACGTTGACCTGAAAAGAGGATAAGAGTGAGTGAGTGAGTGAGTGAGTGAGTGAGTGAGTGAGTGAGTGAGTGAGTGAGTGAGTGTTTACCTCTGCCAGAGGGACAGGCTCGGTGAAGAAGTTGTTGATGTCTCTCTCCTGCAACTGTTCCAACGTGCTCCTCAACAGCACCAGGAAGGGAGTGAGCTGCATCTCCAGCGCCATCTGCTGCACTTTAATCTGAACACAGACGCCGCGTTTAAACGACTGAACACACAAACACAGAGAACTTACTGTGTACGGAGAGGTGTTTGCACGTACTCACACACACACACACACACACACACTCATGTGTGACTGTGCTAAGCTGCTAGTGAAGGAAAGTGTTTCCTGCGTGTTGTGTTGTTATGTGTTGCTGTTTGCAGCTGATTCTTGGATGTCTCAGAGAATCCTTTGCCTGCGTTCTAACCACTGTCTCACCGTCTCCCTCTTGAGCTTTTCCCTCTTGCGGATGAGCTCCACCAGCAGCCTGGCTCTCTCCAGGTCGTGTCTGAGTCTCTGCCAGGCCTTCAGCTGCTCCTTCAGAGCCGAGTGCTTCTCCTCGCCGTCCCCCTGCAACGCCGACGCGCACAAAAAACCCTCAAACGTGTTAACACAGCTGAATGACACAGGTACAGAAAGGACGGCTGAAATGAAATTTGCAAAATTGTGTGTTTTTGTTTTTGTTTACAATTGCACAAGCCACCGGTGAGAGCTGCGTCGGCGGTTGTGGCGGGAGGGGGTCGATGTGCCGTTGGGACTGCAGGTGGGTCTGCAGCCGGCGGAGCAGCGGCACGCCGTTACGACTCTGCCTCTTCAGGGTCCAGTAGCTGTGGAGGCGCTGCATGAACTGGCTCTTCCTGGGCACCGTCAGGTTGCTGGTGATTTTGCTCAGCCTGGAGAGAAACCAACACCGCTTTGACTCTCGTACTCCAATCACTAATTGTGAACAGACACGAGCTCCTTGAGCACAGGTGAAGCAGTGCGTACGTACCGATGGGGAGGTATGCAGGGCACAGACACCACCGGCGCAGCGGCTCTCCTCTCGGCCAGGATCTTCCTCGCTCTCTTCATCTTCAGCCTGGACTTGGCCTTCGCCCTCTTGGCTCGCTCGGAGCTCCAGCCCTTGGAGTCGTCGTCCTGACCGATGCTGGGCTCGTCGTCCTCCTCCAGCTCCCCGTCGCTGTGCGACGAGCCCATGCTGGCCCCGCCCACCCCCCCCAGGGGCCGGGCCGACCCCGGCGGCGTGTGGATGTCGCAGTAGGCCGTCTTGCGGACGCTGAACGAGGTGCCGTTGGCGCCGGTCTCTCGGACGGGCTCCATTTTCATGTAGAGGCCCGCCTGCTGGGCGCAGGTGACGTGGAAGGCGGTGTAACAGTTGGCTTTGTGACACTGGATGCAGGCGCCCGAGCCGCGCTGCTTACAGATGTAGCAGGTGAGCTTCCAGCGGGCGGGAGGAATGTGCTCGATACTGTCGATCGGCTCCAGGAAGACCGTGTTGGCAAAGCAGACCTGAGGGAAAGCAGCAAAACTCACTTTTACTGCAAGACTCTTATATACAGTATCCCTTCAATAAATAGAACTAGGTGCACTAAACGAAGCACGTGACTAAACAACCACCGATATATGTGCACCATCCCCCTCAGAGTCCTGGACTGTGTACGCACCAGTTAACACGGTGACATTCTTAATCACACACACTGCAGAAAATCAAAGCAACTCTGATTCTGACAAAATCAAAGAAATACTAAAAGCTCAACATCTGCATGATTATGATGAAGAACGCATGCAGTGGTGAAGGGATGGGCAATATATCAATACTGTGATACGAGACTAAATATTGTTTTAGGTTCTGGATATTGTAATATGGCATAAGTGTTGTCTCTTCCTGGTTTTAGATGCTACAGTCATGTCATTATATATCCACATTACTGAGATTATCAAAAACGTCATAGTGTAAATATTTTGTAAGAGCACCAAAGGTCACTTCTACGATACCGCCACATTATCGGTATGGGGGTCTAGGTGGCGGTTAGCGGTGTGTCTGGACTCACCTCCGGGATCCAGAGGGCACACACCACGTGGGCCCAGCGCGCGTCGTCCGTCTGTTTGAAGGCTCCTCCCTTGTTGGGACACAGAGCGCAGTCCACGGCTCTGCTCGGCGACTGCAGGCAGCGGCGGCACAGCCACTGGCCCTCTGGGATGTAGGGCACGCCGTAGCACTCCTGGTGCACGGCCAGGTTGCACATGTCGCAGAACAGGATCACGTTGCTGTTCTGACACTCGCCGTCGTTGCAGATGCAGCACACGGCGTCTTCATCGATGAGGGTGCTGGGGTCGGCCTGGGAGAGGGGAGGAGAAGCAGAGATCAGAGATGGACGAATTCTATCAATGTGTTAAGATAATACTTCTCCGCTTCAGAGTCCAGGTACCTTGTTGTGGCTCTCGAAGTAGGACTCCTTCTCTAAGCGGTCCATGAGGTATTCAAAGACCTCCTGAGGGATGGGTGTCACGCCGTCGCGCCGCCGCTTGTCGTTCATGATGTCGAGCCAGATGTAGTCTTCCTCGTCGATGTCGTACTCTACCTCCTCATCCAGCTCCTCCACGGACTTGTCAATGTACCTGAACACCAGAGTGGGAAAGAGGAGGAAAACGCGTTTGTGTGAGAGAAGAGGAAATATGATCTACATAATATGAGGCAATCAGAGGTCAAACTCATTCCCTGAAACATGCACGACAACAAGCTGTACAACTCAAAGACTGCAGACCTGTAGTAAGACAATGGTCGAGGGGGGGCATCAGGTCTCTCTTGGTCCAGCTCTCTGAACACCGCCTCGGGGAGCTTGACCGCGGGGCCGGACTGAGCGCTGTGGTGATGAGAGGAGCCATCCTTCTTCTTTTCTTTGCTTTTGTGCTTCCCGGTCTTCGGGGTGGATTTGCCGCCGTTAGAGGATGGGATATCTGGCCGGTCCTTGCCACTACCTCCCAGCTCGCTGCCACCGGCGCCGCCGTCACTCCCGTTACACACCCCTCCTCCTCCTCCTCCTCCTCCTCCGCCGCCGCCGCCGCCACCCGGACCAGATGGAGGCGCGTCCTCCGCATCGCTGTCCTCCTCTGACACCACGTCAATGTTCTCAAAGATGCTGATGCGGTGGAGGCGTCCTTGAAACTCCAGCTCCACCATGCGCTGGGCCTGGGCATAGGTCATCGTCTCTCTGCCCGGGGAGTGAGAGTGGTCCGACCGGTTGGGGCTCCCCGGTGTGTTCCCCCCGTGCCCAGGTCCTCCACCCCCGTTACCCCCCCCACCGTCGTCCGTGTCCCCTGACCCAGCCAAGGAGGCGCGAGGAGGCCGTCCCTTTCTCTTCTTCTGGGGCAAAGCCTGCGCAGGTGTCGGGTTGTCGTGGTCATAGTGGTAAAGGTGATACTCGATGCCACTGTAGCTCTTGTACACCTTACGGCAGGTCTCCACAGGGCACTCGTACGGGGGCTTGGTGGCCCGCAGGTTGTGACAGAACGTCTTCACATCGAAGTCCAGGCCCATCCTGCCAACAGCCACTGCTGGGACGGATGCTGTTCAAGTTTACATCTGAAAGAGAGGAGCAGAAGTGAGGACCGCTTCCACAGGTTTCATCACATTAATCAAGACAGCAGCCCCACAGTCAGAGACTCTGAGCAACTCCTGTCTGCACATTGTGCACCTGTTATGGTGCAGTCACGTGACCGTTCCTCCAACTCCCAGCAGTAAACAAATTGTTCCGTTTGGTTACTTCAGTAACAGGTGCACTTCAGGTCAATATGTATGCTTCTGTTTCCTTGCTAGCTACAGTTAGAACAGAGGGGCCAGGCTGACAGCACGCTGTGGTTTACAACACACATCTACGACACTTTGATACATCCTTAAGACTAACAATAGCACTTTCTAAACAGGCTAACGTTAGCCTTAGCGTTGTGATTTCTTCTTCTTCTACTCAAACAATGAAACATTTGCAGCCCTGACGCTGTTAGCCACGCAAGCTAGCACGAAGCTAGCAAACAACAACACCAGTTCACAGGCTACTACGGAAAGCAGCCGCCAACTCACGAGTTCACGACACAAAAGTAGCCACCGCTTGCTTCCGTTAATCTCAACCGACGGTAACGGCACAAAAACGGGTTAGTTTTAATTCGCGTAGGCTATACAGTGTCGCTGTATTCACATCGCAGACGTTAAGCTAACGCTACACACGGCGCTAGCCTTCTCAAAGGATGCATAGTATTCATAGAATTAAGGAGAGTTTAAAACACAGGGTTTAGTTTTTAAAGTTAGACACAGTGTAACGTTAGCCTGAGTGTAACTTCGGTGACCATTCAAGCTCGTACAGTGTTTCCCTCCACAATGACCTCACCCTGTGCATCCCATCCCTGATAATGACAGTGTAGCATCTGATTTCGTGAGGTTACCGCAGGTACTGCTGTTACTACGGCGCGTGGAGCAGCTCTAGTTGTTTTAACTAAATAACAACAGATTAGTTCACACTCGTTGTGGCTAAAACAAGCTCCTAAAATGTTGTGCAATGCGAGGAACACACAGCCAGGCGTGCTTATTATGCGTCGGGGCTTGTGCTGCTACTTCGTGTTTTCTGGGCACAGTGGGGTTAAGATGGAAACACTAAAAGCACAACAGTTACACGTAGAAATTACCTTTTAATGGTCTAAATGTGAACCTACCCCCCCCACACACACCACACACCACACACCCAGCCTTCGACCGTTTAAACGCGACAGATCCGGACGTTATAAACACTTACTACTCCACGTTCCTCGAGACTGCGTGCTTCGGAAACCTCATCACACCAGACCGGAGAAAGGGTTGCAGATCGATTCTTTTTTTAATTCATTAGATAATCCCAGAGGAGATTCACGGGACCGCGCGGGTTTACAGTGAAAGTGTGTTTATTTAAAAACATAATATGTCCCGATCATTTCATTGTGTTGGGGAATAATTCAAGAGAACTCGGTTGAACAAAAGAGGGGCAAACCGTTGCTGTAACGTTACGCCGCGGACGCGGGTCGACACATTCGCCACATGAAAAAACAAGAGCAGGGTCTATTTCTCGGCTTCGGTATTAAAATAGAGCCCGTATGGACATTTTAACAAAGCATTCATAATAATATAAATAACATTCTGTTCGGAGAGTTCATTTACATTTTTTTTTTGTTTTCTTCTACCGAGCCAATTCGTTCCCACGGGCAGTTTCGAGTTGACTTTGGCGAATCTGCGGCTTCGTTTCAAAGATGTCGGCAGGACTGAGAGTGAAAGGTGGCCCGAGTGCGCGTCCTTCATATACATCTATAAGAACACTTAAACATCTTCTATGGATGAGAAAACAAACTAGTTCTGGTTTAAAATGAATTGATTGACTCCATGCTAAATAACTATAATATATTTTAATGTTATAACCTCTGAAATAATGGAAAAAAAAGGCAATAAAAACCACATTCAAGCACAAAATAATATTTATTTCTCTCTGAACATACGGTCTGTGATTAGAGTGCAGCAGGGCAGGGTGGGGTAATGCAGTGGGACACACAGCAGGCAGAAGCAATCCCACAGTTTGAATACAAGCCTTTTGACAACCACAGCATGTTCACCAGGGGGCAACGTGGTCCAGAGAGAAGTGAGAATGAGCAGAGTAGGAAGTGTCCTCGTCCTCGTCCTCCTCCTCCTCCTCATCTTCTTCTTCCTCCTCTTCCTCTTCTGTGCATATCAGCTCCTCCGTCTGATGACTTTGCCAACAGCAGTTACTCCTTTTTCTCTGCTCGCCACGAGTTGGCAGCGAAGGAGGTGGAACAAAACCAGATATAAGTGACAGAGAACAGAAATCTCTTACTACTGGAAGTATTTCACCAAAGCAGAAGACTCTGCATAATATCCTAGAAAAGTCCAATTCAAACCGAATTGACATCAAAACAACCCCCCCCACACCACCACCATCACCACTAATCAGTCAGAAAACAAAATGTACAAATATAGACTACAAGAAAACTGTACAATTCACAGCTTGGCAGAATTGGGATGCTGAAACCTGTTACGCGTGTTGTGGAGTTGTGGAACATCGAACCGTTTGGAGCTGTTCTGTTTATCTTTGCTTTGTGGAACATGAGCCGTCGGCCATGCTGGTCAGTGACAAAATAAATTAAATAAAAGTACAGGTGGTGAAACCCACTATATACAGTGTAGGAAACTCTTTAAACATAGATGAGAATTAAGGGAGACTATATTGTGCAAATCTCCCGCATCAAGTAACATTTGAACTTTGCATTACTGGAAATAAAATGAAAACAAAAAGGCCGTCACCCGAAGCAACCTGGGAAATAAACACGTCAACAACGTCAATAACACTGCTTCGTGAGCGCCTCACTTGTTCATTTAAATGTTTATTAAAGTACCATTTCATGTGAATATAATGCTCGACTGTACAGTGGAATCACCTCAGACGATAGCAGCATCAAAAAAAAAAAGAAAGCTTTAAACACCAAGTCGTTTAGAAACGGACCTGACTGGTGATTGCACAACACGTTTCACATACAGTGTATGCTGAGCAGTAGGACGGCCAAGTCGAGAGAACATTTAGCAGTAGCGACTCGCTCGCTTGGAGGCTTTCGCAATGTTCGCACTTTGCCGGGTAACTTCCGTCTGTCGGTTGGTGAATTTTGTAACTCTGTTCAACTTTTCATCAGCTTGCTCCTGATGCGCACACGTCAGAGATAAGGCTTGTGGCAAGGCCACGATCAAAGCTTTGTGGAGGGGGTTAAATTGCACTTTTGAGCCTCGAGCCTTCACATATTAATTGCTACATTCTGATCAGAACACTACCAGAGCCATATATAGATACATACGTACACATACATGTATATATGGCTCTGGACACCGCCTTTCCTCTTGAGCACGAGGCTGCAGCGCTGCCAACTCTTGTGTCGTCCCAACGCATCCGTTGTCCTATCAAGAAGAGGCCGTGTCCGACGGAACCGCTTCACCTGAACGAGTGGGTTTGGCTGCTGGCGTAACTTCTTTTTTTTGTTTGTTTGTTTTTTCCTTTCTCTCATCAGTCGCACATCAACCATTTGTTTCTGCAAGGCAACGGTACATATCTCACCACTATGGCATTCCATCTGTCACAGGGGCGGAAGGTAAACCGGGGTTAAAAACATGATTTTTGTTATTTTAAATAAGAGCATAGTGTTAATAGTGCAGTTCTACAAGGGCATTCATATGTAAACCAAAAACAAAAGTGTCTGTAATGCGTAAAAAGAAAGAAAGAAGAGACTGCACTCAAGCTACCATCAAATAAAATAACTTGGATGCACGCATGCTTTGTTTCACAGAAGAACACAAATCAATAAATCAATGTTCAAGGCACTACATTCCTTAAAATATCGTCATCTTAAATACGGTCTTGTAACTGGATCTCACACCACTGGGATTTGGGTTCCAATGTAGTGTTTGAAGTGAGAAAGGCCAAGAAATCAATGTGAAAACTGCAGAAATACAGAATAAAATGAGAAGTGGGTTTTTCGAGACTGCAGACAATTTGTCTTGTATGGCTGAGTTTAGTCAAAACCAAAGCCAAAAAGCATTAGGTATTCACACACACACACACACACACACACACACACACACACACACACACACACTGTATAGTATACACACACACACACACACACACGCACACACACATACTGAACACGTACTGTATAGTATACACGCACGCACACACGCACACGCACACACACACACACACACACACACACACTAACTACAGATATAGGTGTTGTATAAAGAATATCAACACTTGCGTCGTGTAATTTACAAGATCAGATTATGTACATTTGTGAACCACAACGGAGTGAAGTTTGGACGATGGCGCCCAAACACACTGACAACCGTTAGTGAGCAGATTAGGTAGTCCTAGTGGTTTTGGGGCAGGGGCCACTCTCGGGGTCGTGTGTGAGCAGAGGGATGGAGGCATGGACCCCCGGGTTTGCCACTGGGCCATAGGGCATCATTCTCGCAGCACCGAGCAGACCCACGGGACTCACGGACCCCGCGGGACTCGGCGTGCCAGGCCACTGCTGCTGCTGCGGGTAAAGAGGACCAGGAGCCACGCCTCCGTAGGAGCCCGCCGGCGAAAGGTACCCGGCGGGGAGCATTGCCGAGGAGTTGGGCGCTTGGCTTGCGGGAACACCGGCAGTCAGCGGGCCGGAGAGAGGCAGCTGGAGCTTGCGGGAACCAACGTGGCACTTCATCTGAAACAGAAGGGAGTCGTACTAAGTACCGCCTCGACCGCCACAGATGAGGGCTGCAACAACACCGGCGCTGTATTGAACCGCTCGGTGCAGGAAGCTGCTATAGATAACATGCCGGCATTTGAGTCCCTCCCTGTTAAAGGGAGAATTATGGCCGATGAACATCTGCGTTCTCCTTGTTTTCCCTATTGTACCGTGACCCACAAACCGAGGTAGATATCGACCCGTGAACTTCTTGCACCGTTACTCCCTCTACTAGAGATCACAGCACAACTGCTCCTTCATCTCCACCCTGAATACCTCGTGTGCGGCCGCTCCCACGGGTGTCGCTCTGGCCTCCAGGTCCTGCTGCCGTCTCTGCTGTTTGATCTGGTTGAGGGAGGGGCGCGGCTGATTGGCCGCCGCCACGGTCTCCTTCGTCCAGTCGTCCACCAGTTTGTGAAGATCGTCGGTGAACGTGCCTCTCTTGTTGTTGCTGTTGTTGGTCTGGACCTGAGCGAGCCGCGCGATTGGCCGGGGAGACGGCGAGGGCGTGGCCGCGGTGAGCGGCGGCTGCGTGTGACTGGAGGCCGACGTGGCGGTGTTGAAAGCGGACCCTGAAGAGACACAAAAAGGTATCAAACATACTACTGGGCACGTCCAAAGAACACAAACAAAAAGTTGTCAGTGAAATCAATTGGCTGCTGTTTGGCGTAATGTAAGAACACAGACACAGTGACCCATGACGTCACCTGATGAGAGCCGACTTTAAGAATAGTCTCGTGGTTTTGTCGAGTAAATGTGTGCAGATTGTATTTACTGTGACGTGTTTTGCCAACATAGCAGCCAAAGGATTGCAACACGAGTGACTTCCACAGACAAATGAAATGTTTGATATGCAAGCAATGACAAAATCCAGCAGTCAAGACATCGACACCGCCATGCAAAACGACGACACACGTAAACCAATGCAACAGTCTGTAGAGCACCCACATCCACGACAACAACCGCAACGCAAAAATAAATAAAATAAAGTGCACATACAAAAATAAGGAGGACTAAAATAGCGGGGACAGAGGAAGAAAGACAGAGAGTAAGAAAGTAAATGAGATAGTTACTACTACTGCGCTCTTTGCCTAGACATAGTCGTTTCAGAGTGGACCCTATAAGAAGGTAGAACAGCACAAGACAGGAACAGTTAGGCGAGGACACGCCACACGAGGGTGGAGAAGCTGCTTCAAAAGCACATTCAGCTAGTAAAACAATTGGGGAGAGAGAAAGAGGGAAGAGGAGGACAAAGGGGTTTAAAAGTGAGGAGGACAGGAAGGAGGAGCCTAGGTGTTCTCTTTAAAATCAAAAAGGTGACTATCAGGAAGTGGACCTGACGGAGAGCACACACCTAGCCCTGGTTTGTGACGCCGCGCGTTAAAGTAGTTCCTGCTTTCGCAGCAACAACGTCCGGATGAAGACCGTCTGATTTCACGCTGCCTTCTAAATTTACTTAGTGAAAAACAGCTGAAATGTTGCTTTAAAACAATGCTGCGTTGGACAGAAATCCGTCAGAATGCAGTCACCGTCCTTCACGATTTAAAGAGTGACATCATCTCGGTTCAGTTTAGAACTTATCGGCCCCGTGAGTCGGCAGCGAGCGACCGTAACGAGATAAAAGCGTCGTCTACGTAAAAGGAAGAAGGAGCCTGGATTGTCGACGTGACAAAGCCTGTGAAACCAAAAATAAAGTAACTGAAAGAGCACACAGATACTAGCTGGAGCTGCTCAGGGTCAGCGCTACAGTCAGACACATGCAGGTAACTCAGGAGAGGTGGAAGGAGGAGGAACAAACAAAAAGAAAAGAGAAGTAATATTGATGATACAGCCCTTCGTATTGGCGGAGCAAGTCTCCATCAGTGCCCTGCCTGGCGCCTGCACCATGCACGTCTTCTCCGTCCAAACATGAGGGACAGAGAGAGCTGCCTATCGGGGAGGGGAGGGGCGGGGCTTGTTTCCCCTCCGTGTTAATGCACAGAGGACTGCTGACTGGGGGTTAAAGTGCCTGGACTTATATGATGTTATACAATTAAAATCAACGGTGGATGGAAACAAAAAAGGGGGAAGAAAGGTTTTGGTATTCTCTCTCTCTCACACACACACACACACACACACACACACACCCTGTCTGGTTTTAGATCTGACCTCAGGCCCATGTTTGGAGAGAACTAGCCTCAGTGCGTTTGTTTTTTTTAAGCCAGAAGCACTGCACAAAGCATTGGTATGGGGGGGGGGGGGGGGGGGGCATTATACCCATGAATGAATGGTTTATGAATGGATCTGTGAATTGTAAATGAATGCCAGACTACTGATAAAAAAACAAAAAAAACAACCTATAACGTCCAAGTTTCCTGCAGCCTGGGTATTGAGGCCACACACACACACACACACACACACACACACACACACACACACACACACACACACACACACACACACACACACACACAATGGAAACGTTTCCTTTTCAAGCTTCATGCCAAGAAACACGAATGGCGTCCAGACTCTTTGGGGTCAGTCTGAGTTCATAGATCCTGTTAGTTTTTGTTCTGACCACCGGAGACAGTGACGGTACCACACACGGCTACATGTACACCGCATGAGCGCACACATGTACGACAGAGCGCACGACAACTGACTGAAGCACTGCACACCAGGAGGTGGAAACACTCTTTTACTTGGTATCAAGAGGTATAGCAGTTACTCTCAAATTGCTTTCATGAGCAATGTTTTAAACCACCTAGAAAGCTTCTGCTTCGATGAAGCTTCTGCCTCTCGTTTCAGCGTAACGTGCTGAAACCATCTGAATCTGAATGTCTGCACAAAGTGCAACAGGTCTGAAGTCTTCTCTGCAAAGAAAAACACGTGTCAAACATGCATAGATTGCTGTCTGCAAGTGTTTCTTTCTTGATAAAACCACTGGGGGCACCAAAATCAGAAAATGTCCAATTCTACATAATAGCTGTAATCAAATTTACATAACAGCGATAACTGTCTAAAGAAAAATGACAGGAGCAGGGTGAGTTCATCTTACTGACGGTATCTTTACTATTATTGCAAAAAAACAAAATGCTGTCAAACTGAAAGTCTGAATTTGAGGAGGGTCTTTGGAAAAGAGTCACGCTCCCCTCCAATCAGGAGTCCAGTCATTTCATCCAATCCTGTTGTCCCAGGGTTTTAAATAAACGCTGACGCAGCAGAACTTCCACCACAGAGGGGACACCAGATGTTATTACGGGAAGTCATAACTTGAGCATAAGCTCTCTACGTGTCCACAGGCTCCTCTGCACCGTGAACAGCTGGAGCTGAAACGTGACCTGCTTCACGGAGCACTCGAAGATGAAAAGGAAACGTTTCCTGGCTGCACAGAGGCCATCGATTCTGGTGGCGTTTTTCCTAAACGATCTAGACTCATCGTCTAGAGTTTTGAATAGTAACATCACGTGTGCATGTGATGGATATCCTCTGGTGGTCAGAAGGAGAATATCATACAGAACATGAAGCTTTGAGGTTGTTGAGGGAGGGGGTGGGTTGAGTGGTGGGAATAGAGAATGAGTGTCAGGTGAGGAGGGTGAAAGAGAAGATCCACTATACTACAGATTACATTCTGTGTCTTTAAATGGTTGATAGAAGACAGAGGAGAGGCAGGTTAAATAAAGAGAAGATGGAGGTGAGCGAGGGGAAATAGAAAAGAACAAATACAAACAGATGGACAGAGACACAGGTCCACTGAGGAATCTAGTGCGTGGTTTGCTACTAGATTTATAGGTGACTCTCTCTGACGTTTGGTGGTAAACCGTCCAGCCTGTGAAAATGAATATAAGAGGGAAGAAGAGAAGAAACAAGAGAGACACTTTGTAAAAGTGTACAGAGACTGGGATGAGAAACCCCCACCATCAAAAGCACCAGCACAGGAGACTAAGAAGGAGTGAACGGTGCGCAGGATCCCACTACATCATCTGCTGACCATCATCAACAGTAACATCTGATCACAGAGAGCGTCGGTAGGGAGGAATACTGGGGTTGGATGCTTGAGTTATGACCCGAAGGTTATTTGTCTTTTTTTATTAATTTCATCATTGCTTGATTTGATTTTTGCACCTGTCCCCAAACATGCTTTTTTTTTTTTAATCAGCAGAAACATGAAAATACACTGAAATTTAAGAATAAAGTGTAAAAATGATATTGCTGAAAAAAGTAAAAAAAAAAAAAAAAAAGTATACTTTACATCAAAATGATTTATTAATGAATTGAATTATAAAATTTGGAGTAAATTCAAAACAAAATGAATTACACAGGAAACAAAAGAAAGACACTTTGACCGATTAAACTAAATCCACATTCATCAGCTTCTGAATTCTTCACCATCTAAACAAACAACAACATGTCAAACTAACAGCTTGAGGAAGGATTTAGGAGTTACAGTGACGTTTATAAAATATTGTTGGCAAACTCAATGAAGCACCATGTTTTATTATCCGTCAGTTATCAGCATCAGTGATGAACCTCTTAATAAAAGCATCTGTTTAAAGCTGCAGAACTCTCAAACGTGGCTTTATTCATAATATGCTTTTAAACAATGAGCCGTATTTATTAAGTGTTATTTATTATCGGTATCTTATCCTCTATACTGTGGCGTATAGTAGAACAACTGTGAATCGTTTTCCATGTTTTCCTGTATTTAATATCATATTTACATCAAGTTCTTGAATATGATAAATAAAACAGGCAAAGAACAAAGTATCGCTTGAATTTTGGATATACTGCTTATTGATTATTGCTCATAAATATAAATAAATAGTATTTTAAGTGGCCCTACACACGGTGTGAGGTGTGTGTGTGTGTGTGTGTGTGTGTGTGTGTGTGTAATCCTTCCAGATGAGACTCTTGAGCTACTTGAAAGATGAGTAGACAACATGAACACTGCTAAGCATTAGCCTTAGCCCTAGTGGCTGTTTAGTAGATGGCATGTCCCATCCACACACACACACACACACACACATGCACACACACACACACACACACACACACACACACCAGCATGCACATGAACCCATGATGTGTACCTTGTCCGGGGCCGGCTTGGTTGGCCGTTGCATCCCCGTGCAGCCCGGCGTAGATGTTGTCCGAGGAGAAGGAGCCCTTCAGGGAGCAGGGCTGCTGGGTGTGGACCTGCTCCTCTGGGGGGGCACCGGGCTGGTTGCCGGAGCTGGAGCTGCCGCTGGAGTGAGCGGAGCCGTCTGACAGAACAGAACTTTTAGCTGGGGAGCCGGATGAACTGGCGGCGCTCTCGCCTTGGGAGCAGAAACAGAAAAAGAAAGAAGTGTGAGTCAGAGTGAATCACTCCGTGAATCACACATTCCTACACTTTTTATGAAGCTGACGCCATTCCGGTGTTTTCCGATTGTGTGCCTTCAGACTGAAAACGCTCTCCCATACACACGACTCGTCACGTACGCCGCTCATCAACCCCCGCCGTCTTTAAAAAGCCCACACACCTTTCCTCTCTGCGGAGGTGTTAAGATTGTTTTTGAGCTGCTGCACCATCGGATTGAGCAGCTTCCCAGCCTTCAGCTTGTGTTTGCTGGCCCTGCGCCTGCGGCCGCTTGGGGGTGCGGCGTGGAGTAGGCCTACGTTGGGGGGCAGCGATTTGCCCAGCTCCGTGTACAGATGCTCGATCTCGCTCCTCTGGAACGCCTGCAGCTCAGAGATCTCCTTCATGTGTCTGGTGAGGAAGGCAGGGGGAGAAAACAGAGATTAACCGTCTGCACGCACATTTCGCCGTACGTTTTCGTCGTCTTTTTTCCGAAGCACTCCCTTTGCATTTTGCATATTTAAACATACATTTTCACAGAACTTGTAGTACAAAACACAAGTAATCACCTGTGGAAGGTTAACGGCGATACTGATTAGTTAATTGATTCATTCTTTTCTACCCCATTCCCTGTATGTGTGTGAGTGACTTTACTTTTCTCTCAGCTTCTGCAGTTCTTTCCTCATATCTGCATCCTCAAACTCGGAGTCGTTGTCACTGCTCATGTAAGATGAGTGGGCGTGTCCCGCAGACGGCGAGGCGGCGTGACCGTTCATCGTCACGGGCCGTCGGCTCGGCGAATCGGAGCTCTGCTCGCTTTTGCTCCGACCGGAGCGCCGCAGGAAGGCCACCGCCCGCTTCATGAGGTCGCTTCCGCTGTGCTCGGACTGGGCGTGAGCCGGGGGAGCCGGGCGGGCCGCCGGAAGGGCGACGCTGCTGCTCTCCTCGTCGGCCGAGTCGGAGTAGAGGCGGTGGTTGCGATGGGTCGGCGTGTCCATCGTCTGGGCCCGGGGAATGTGGCGTGGCGTGACGTCGGGGCTGGACGTCGGGGTGGCCTGGTAGAAGTTCGGCGGGGCAGAGTAGCGGTTACTGCTGTGGGGTTTGGACGTTCCCGCGTGATCGGCTGCAGCCGTCGCAGAGGATTTGTCCACGGACCCGCAGTCCTGGTCTTTGGTGCCCGGGCCCTGCGACTGGCTGTATGAGCCAGCAGAACCACTAGAGGGTGCCGGGGAACTGCAGGTGCTGCAAGTCTTCTTGCTTTTCTCTAAACGGCAAACGACATCCGGTGGAGTGGGGACAATCTGGAAGGAACAGAAGCCTGCGTTCATAACAAAATTAAGGTCCATAAACATCAACTAATGCAATGTTTACGCAGCAAACTGGACCCAGGACAAACACATAAATCATGATCTGTAATATCAGTACATTTGTGCTTTTGAAAGTGGATTCTTACTTGAAAACGGCTTTTGGAGCCATATGACCCGGAGCCGGTGGTCTCATCTCGTCTGTTCACGGCCCTGTTAGTGGCTAAAGGACCGGGAAGAATGATGGGACGGGTTCTCAAACCAGCGAGCAGTAATAACGTGACGTGGACAACATTACATAAACAATGCTACCTACCTGCCACTGCAGAGTCACTCAGTGCTCCCACGCCATCTGTGCGCTCAGGAATCTGAGGCTAACGGAGAAACAGAGGAGAGAGAGTGTGTGTGTGTGTGTGTGTGTGTGTGTGTGTGTGTGTGTGTGTGAAGTCACAATCATTTGAATAGTAGAAAATGGTAAATCGTTACATGCGCTATATCAGAGTGGTAAGGCTAGCCAGTCTCCTCTCCTGACCTCAGCTTTTGCTGAATGACTCAAACCCTGATTTGTTTTTGGCAGCATGCATGCACATGGAGAGACACACACACACACACACACACACACACACACACACACACACAAAATGAAGCTGCCAGAGAAAGAGATCACGATGAGCTATGGTGCTGACGGCAGTAATTGCGTTACCCTCCCCTCTTTCTAAACACAGTATTCGTCTTGCTCTTAACAGCCAATAGTCAAATCAATGATACAGTGTAGGGAAATGATTCAATGATGTTGCCATTAACTTTGATCCTAACCAGCGTTTCAATGCTCAGATTTCACACACACACACACACACACACACACACACACACACACACACACACACACACACACACACACACACACACACACACACACACACACACACACACACACACACACACACACACACACACACACACACACACACACACGTATTTTTACCAGCGGCTCCCCTTTCTTCTTCGCTCCCTCGGAGCTCTGGCCGTCCGAGACCGGAGGTGAGCTGACTCCCTCGGTGCTGGAGGCCTGGGGGTCCGATGCGGTGCTGGAGGGCTGGGAGGGCGCGTGCTCCTGGTACAACAGGTTTCTCAGCTTCTCGTCCAAAGTCTTGATGGTGCGGTCCGCAAACTCCACCCTGCGCGGTCCATCGCTGTCCGACTCGCCCGGCCCCCCGCTCGCCGGCTGCAGGTGGCTCGACGACTGGGAGCTCTGGGGGGTCTGATGCGCTGGACTCTGGGGCTGGGAGGTGACGGTCCCAGGCTGCATGGGCGTGGCATAGGGCTGCTGCAGGACCACGGACTGATGGGAGGCCAGCTGAGGGGGTAGTTCTCCAGAGGGACTGGCCTTCTGATTGGGCTGATTAGTCTGAGAGGAGGTCAGACCACCAGCTGCTCCTTTCACGTCCAGAGTGACGGGCGGCACGATGGAGCAGCATGGAATGTCCGTTACAATGGAGACAGCAGAGATGCAAGGCTCTTCCGCAGGAAGGAAGTTGCGATGGCTGGCACCGCCAGCGGCAAGGACGTGGTTGGTTACACAGGGCTGAGGCTGCTGGAGACGGGTTTGCTCCATGTTTTGGTCTCGAGGTTGCACCGAGGCCTGAGCTGCAGGGGGCAGAGAGGAGGAGGAGGAGGCGGACGGGCTTTGGGAGGATAAAGATGCGACCGGGGTTGCCGCTGCAGTAGTGCCGCCGTTGGGCCTGACTGACGACGAGGCAGACTTTTCAGATTCTGGGGACATAAAAAGATCAGAGTTAATTAGGAGTAGAACAGATTGGGAGCTAAACAGCCAAGGCCGTGAAGAGGAAGGGAGGCTGGGTCCTGCGGGTGCCCGAGTGTTACATCACAGCCTGTCCTCCCCCATCAGGCTCCGTCAGCCGGAGTATGAATCCCGCCCTTCATTTCTGCCTAGAACCACTGCAGAAGCACTCTTATATAACTGACCCCAGCAGATGAACCGCACAGAAGCACACTCTGATGCAGGCGCACCATCTTCACTACAAGTCAGACCGAAACGATTCAGCTCATTCTATAGAAAAATATACTGCCGGCAAAGAAAGCTGCTGCTTGTTGAGCTCATCTCACAAAGTAGTGAAGCTAAAGATGTGAAGCACTGATGATACGATATGTTTTGTGAGTGCGCAGCATACCCGGGGCTGCAGAGGTGTGACACGTCGTCTTCTCTTTGTCCGATATAGGCGTCTCGGCCACAGGGCAGATGATAAACCAGCGCTTGCCGGTGTGGAGGACTGTCAAGGACAGAGAGAAAAGAAAAGCTCATGAATGCAAATCGACTAGAATATCAATTCAGAAAAAGAGCTAAATGTACCGACTGACCCCTTGAAAAGCAAAGTGAAGAATCAGAGAAAACGCATTGTAACATGCAGATATGCAGGGAGGCAGCTGAGTTTAACTAGATCAGAAAGGTGTGAGTGGATTTTGTGAACGTGAATACATGAAGTTCCAGGCAGCTCCGAGTCTTACCGTTCTGCTGGTACACCAGCTGTGGTGTGCTGGGAGCGGACGCCTTCAGTCCCTAAAGAAAAGGAAGGATCACTACACAGATTTGACGGTTGTGCATCCGTTTAATGGGCATTTCAAAAAGTTTCCTCAACGCCAGGAAGAAATTCAGTTAGACCGAAATGTCACATCAGCAGGAACGGGATTTTTGGCAGCTCTGGTTGGCAGCGTTGCGTGCGGAGTCATCTCCAGAGTGCCGTCAGGATGATGAATCCGAGGCACTCGTAGACACTTTGTGCCTACTGCAACTATTAACCGTCAACAGTTCCGTTCTCACCTCCGTTCCCAGAGCGCCGGCGCCTTCGCTCTGTTTGGGGCTGCCTCCTTGGTCGGAGTTCCGCTCACCCTCGGCTTCCTCGCTCAGCATGTCCTCAGCCTTGTCCACTATGTCCTTAAGCTGCTCGATGAACATTTCTCTTTCTAAAGGCAGAATGAAGTCATTCTCCACCTGAGGGACGCGATGGAGGACAAGGTGACAGAAGAATTTTCAGATACATGTTCTATTCAATAAGGCCCAAGAAAAGCCAATAAACACTTTTTGCATAATTGGTTAAGTTTATCAAGTGTTTATGTCTCTAAGCATTTCACAACGTCAAGTCGATTAAATATATCGCTTTGATGAGCTTCACAAGTGGCCGTTTGCCTCGGACCACCTTTATTATACATGACAAGTTGGTGGAGCAGTTACGCCATGAATATTCATCCATCTATCTATAAATATGATCCTTCTCTCTCCTCGGTTGGGACAAGAGGAGAGAGAAGGAGCGAGAGAGAGAGAGAGACAGACGAATATATTTTTTGCTGCATTGCAGCTCAGAACAGCAACACAGGGAGCTTCAGAGTTCTGAGCTTCAGGAAAGCGTCTCAGGCTACAAAAACCGTCGCATCACTCGAAGCGCCACTGACTTCGTCTCCTACGCACCATGTATGTAGCGATCTCCTCCGGTGCGTCTCCATCCAGGTCAAACTTGAAAGTGACCATTTTGTGGTTATGAGTCTCCAACTGACACTCTACCATCTTATCGCCCGTGTTGCACACCTGCAGGAGGAGGAGCAGTAAATACATCGTCAGAGATTACGATTATTTTCATCGAACATCGACTTAATAAAGAGACGTCTTTCATGTCGGAGCGTGTTTTGGGTTACCCACGTTGAGCATGTTGAGCTTCGGCCTGCTGATCTTCTCCTGTCGGGAACGAGTGCGCGTGGACCTGCGGTGGTGTTTGCGGACTTTCCCTTCGCCTTTACCTCCGTGGGTCCCCTCGTAGCCGTCGCTCATCTCCTTCCCCGACGTGGCATCAGAGTTGACACTGAGGAGAGGACAAGTACATCAGTTAAAGGTATGGCCTTGTTCTTTAACACCTGAATGCTGAGCACACAGCTCTACATCAGTTTCAAGATAACAAGGTACCTGTTCAAACACGTTCAAAACTGGTGCCCAAGAAAAGATGGCACATTGACAAAAAGAGAAATAGTAAATACGAACTTTTCTACTGAATTTCTACCTCCCGGCCTCGATGTGGAGCTTAGAGAAAAAGGTTTTATAAAGTTTATCGCTGCTCTGGAATGCCTGCAGGATTTGGCAAAAGCCTGATATATCAACCATGAGCGACGCTGAACTCCACACGAGCTTAAAGGGGATATAGATTTGTGGGGGATAAGCTTTCTATTGATTATGAAGGAACAACTGAACTTAAACTAAAAGGAGTTCTAGCTGCTGCCGGTCACAGCGACACGACAGATTGATGGACGCCATCAGGGTTCATCGGGGTGCATTCTGGTTCTACTGACGTCTGTGAGTAGCTGGAGAGCGACATCCTGCCAGACTGGTTAGCATTGAGATCCACATTACACATCAAATATTACAATATAAGGAATACGAGGATCACTACGTCAGTCATTTGTGGAACGCCCTCAATGTTTTCTAAAGGCAAACAACGTCTGTGACTCAAGGAGTCAACAGTCAACCCTTTAGATAGCGTTTGAAGCTTTTTGCTTTTACTTTTCGTTTGAGACAAAAGAGCAATATAGTCAACCGATGCAAGGTTCTGCTAGGCATCCTTTCAAGTTGGGCGTGGCTACTGTAACTAGGTAAACAATAGAGCCTCTAATTATTTAAGTCTGAAGCACGAAAGGACGGAAAACAGTTTCAGACCAGTTCAACTCTCATCCAATATGCATTTGTTTGTTACAATTCTTAGAATCACTGGTCACCTGTCATAGCTCTGTCCTCCAGTGTGTTTCTCTGCTGCTTGATCCTTCAGACACAACAGGTACAGAAACAAACAATCAGAGAGAATGAGAGAGTAACACTTATCAGCTGTTGTGTTTGACATTCCTGATGGTGACTTGAGAGGAAGTAGTGCCACTACATGTGACTGCACTTGTATATTTGCAAAGCAAGGTGGGCAGAGGAGGAAATACAAAATGAGAACTAAAAAAATAAAAGTGGAAGTGAGTCATATGGCCATACCTCCGCGTTGGTCTCCGTTGGACCCTGACCTGCAACTCCGGTGAGACTACTGAGCTGTTTCTGCTGACTCAGACTGGAACTGGCAGACCCGGATAATGCTTTCTGAGAGTCAGAGGGCTGCAGTGCAGGAATCTGGCTCTGAACCTGACTCTGGGCCTGCGGGGCCAGCTGGCACGGGTTCTTGTTGTCCAGCTGGGCGCTCACGTCGGACCCGTTCTGCAAAGGTGAGGAGAACACCGCAGGATGGCTGAGCTGAGCAGAGGGGACAAGCTCGGGATGGCCGACCTGCGCCTGCTGGGGAACCTGTTTTTAAGAAGACAAATGAGAAAACGCGATTGGAGTCTGAGCCGAAGGAGCTTCTGCAGGATTTCATCCGATTTAGCGCAGAATCCAACCGATGACACACAAAGAATAACTGTAGCAACAGCCAATCATCTCGCTGACGCGCTTGTTAACTTATGCAGGTCATATAAAAGGCATCGGTATTAAACTGTTTCAGTGCAAGTTAAAAGTTCCTCGCAGTAACTTTAACATGTAAACTGTGATTAGCCTTCAGCCGCAGAACAGCAGCACTGTGGCCATAAAAACAAAGCTTTTAACGGATGCAAACAAACAATCTGACAGAGATTATCACAAGCAAAGGTCCAGTTCACACCCTCTCGGTAAACATCTGCACTCCTCTGCAGCTGACATAATTACCTGTATCAGAGGCTGAGTGCTGCCATTTGTGGGAGGGTGTGTGTTCTGGCACGGGGCAGTGTGTGTGTGTAAGGGGTGTGAATGAGGCGCTTCAGCTCTAACACTGTGCTGCAGAACAGCGGCGTGCTGGTGCTGTGGGGACGGGGGTCCCAGCACGGGGGAGGGGGAAGGCATACGGGACACCGGGACGGGCGAAACTAACACGTTTTCAATGTGCAGGGGAGAAAGGGGGGAGACAGAGGGAGTCACAGTCTGCCCAGGAGAAAGGAAGATGTGATTGAGAGAAGAGGAGGTTGAAGGGTGAGGGTAGGAGGATTCACAGTCAGGCACAGCTGTCATCACCTGGATTGTGGGATACTGTGAAGGAAACTGAAGGGAAAGTAAAGAAAGGAAGAAACAGAGGAAAATCAAGTGATCTAGAGAGCAAAGATCAAACACAGGAGGACGATGCATCACGATAGCGTGCGTCTAATCCATATTGTTACTGGTCGGTAAAATCCAAGAGACAATGTCTCAGACACAAAGAGAACGAACGGATGTTTTCCAGGGGAGATATCAGTGAGAGCTGCACGAACAGACAATACCTGGGATGGATGTGTTGGTGGTAGGGAGTTTGAAATCTGCAGAGGTTGGAGTTGTTGGTGGACAGTTCCCTGAGCCATCGGCTGCTGAGGAGGCAGCACCTGGCCACCTGAAGCCTGTCCGTCTTGTCCAAGCTGTGAAATGCAATGACCAGCAGGAATATTCTACAGAAGAACAAAAGAAGGAAGAAGTTCAATAACGGCAGAGCTTCCAGTTTCATCTCTTGGTTTGGAAATCTGCATTTCCTGCTATTGACCCAGATCAGAATAGCTCACATTTCCCATCCTGTCCCTAAGCCTGGAATCAGTCTGAACCTGCTGCACATGCTGCAGCACCTTGTACCGCAAAGCAGACGCAGACCAAGCCGGGGAGGGCCGGCGGATGCAGCGGCTAAGACCGCCGTTATTGTTTTCATTACCGTTTCCATCAACTCGCTGTGGGCTGTTGTCTGAGAGAACTCCTGTTGAGCCGTTCATATTTTCGTTCACCTACTGTCCACCGGCGCAGCTGCTTCCAATTCAGAACCAGGCACCACGTCACGAGTAGCTAACGGCGCTGCCATAAATGATCATGTTTTCTCGTTTAAGTGCATTAGTTTTCTGTCCCTCCAACATTGAGTCCCACAGTGACAAATTGTGTTGAGACAAAGGCGTTCTACCTGGTTCAGGATAGCAGCGACGCAAAGATACGGTTGAAACTGATGAAAAATGAGAACAGGGCGAGGTCAGAGGAGGGCAAGCCGACATGAAACTCAAAACTGGGGCACCATGCATGCCGACTTGCTACAGTATACTGTCCCGTGATTATCAACACTCACCTGTTGTGCTCCGTAGGCCTGTGGGGCACCAGAAGACGGTGCAGACAGGTACTGGCTCTGAGCGCTGAGGGCAGAGTACGCATAGCTCTGCGAGGCAGCGTCCGGTACACCGACAGCAGGGTAACTCTGGTGCGTGGCTTCAACCGGCGCCGTCGGGTGGAGCTGAGAAGCTGGGGTCTGCAGCGGTGGGACCGTAGACTGGGATACGTCCTGGCTCTGTTGGGTGGCCGCCTGACTGTGCTTCTGTAGAGTTGGGGCGTGTCCCTGCTGCTGACCAGGAGTCTGCAGACTTTGAGACAGGTGGGTCGGCTGTTGTGCCATTTGTTGGTGCATGGTGTGCAGAGTGTCTTGGTTATGCTGGAGTTGAGGCTGGATGTAGGCCTGCCCAGCGTGTTGTGTTAGTTGTATGTTGGTCTGAGTATTCAGTTGGTGCTCTTGTTGAGTTGGCATCTGTTGGCTGTAAAGTGCTGGTGTGGAGGAGCTCTGACCGGGCTGCTGACTCGGCAGTTTGACCGCGGCTTGGACGTGTTGCAGTGCACCGGGAGCTTGTGTCGGATGACACTGGGCCATGGCCGCAACAGTCGGGGCTACGGAGGATGCAAGCGGGTAGCCTTGTGCTGGCTGCTGTGCGGGCAGGGCGGCCGCTGCTGCAGCGGTCTGTTGCTGAACTGGAGCGGGACATCCTGAAGCAGAGTGAGCCTGTTGTTGAGTTGGGCCCATGCAGCTCTGACAAGTCTGTGGCACATTCAAAGGGAAAGTCAAAGAGCTCGCTGCTGCGGCCTGCTGCTGTTGGTGGCCTGGTGCTTGGTAGCTCTGTGCGACGTGTTGCTGCTGCACGGCCGATGCTGAAATACTTGCCGCAACTTGGGTCTGTTGCACACTCGGTGGCGTGTAGCCAGCAGCGCCGACCGTATGCTGGATGTTGACTGAACAGAGACTAGCTGGAGCTGCTGCTGCTGCTGCTGCAGCGCCGTGTTGGCAGACGTATGGAGCAGCAGGGTAACTGTGTCCAGGCTGGACGTACTGCAGCGGTGTGTGCACCGATGTGCTGGAAGACGGCAGGCCAAGTACAGGAGGCTGATTGTGGTGACCTGCTGAACTGGCCTAAGGACACAAAGGAGAGAAATTCAAATTAGACCCTCTCTCTCTCTTTTACCAGACAAGGATACAATCCCACAAATAATAGGTGTGCCAATTACATTACCGGATAATGACAGGGTAATGGGTATAATGACAGGATGACGGATATAAATAAGTTAATGAAACATCCGTTTCAACAAAGAGCAGGCGGTGACAGGTGTGCGCTAAAATAAGGACACAAAAGAGAAATGGTGAGAGAGTCCGAGAGGAGGGAGATCAGACAGCCTCCAATCACAGGCCACCTATCCAAGGCAGGCGAAGGAGCAAGACAGGCGTAACATTGGGCCAGTAAAGCAGAAAGGAAACTGTTAGTATCTAGTTCAGCTCTAGAAGGGATTGGTTGAGGTTAATCAGCAGGGAAACGTGGTCTATTAGAGCTTGTTCCACAGTCCTCCGACAGGATCAAGCTTATGATTTTTAAGAAGACAGTCAGCTCTGTAGGCCTATGCAGGTAGCGAGACTCAGGACAGTAGACAAGACCAGGAGGAGGTCAGACCAGCTCCATGCAGAATAACGCTTCACCTCCTATAGGCGGGGAGAGTTCAGTTAAGCAGTTGGCCCCACATGGGGAACCAGTGTGACCTACCACTCCCACAGCTCTGGTAACTTGCTGCTCTCTGGCACAGAGTCTGTCCTCGCAGTGCTGGACGGGTTCTCGGTCCCCAACCGAACCGTCGCCCAGCGGATGACTCTTCGGGCCGTCGTCTCCATCGCCGCGCGCCGGCCTGCGGGCGGCCGAGGAGTGCGGCGGGGAGGCTTGGGTGGGCGTGGCGGGACACGGCGCTGCTTTGCGGCCGCCGATTATGTTGAACAGGGACTGCTGCAGCAGCGAGAAATCGAAAGAATCGCTCAAACCTTTCAGCCGTCCGTAACCGGGGGCGGTCATTGCTCCGACAGAGGCCGTTTTTTGCCTCAAGTCACATGGGCAGTGGTGCGTCGGCACGGCACCAGATGGACGGCGGTGGCTCCCTTCCCGTGACCAAAGGAGCAAAGAGAGGCAAGCCTGGCACACGTGGCCTCTATGCGCCGCAAAATGGTGGTGATGATGAGCGGTGAGACTCAGAAGGCTACTGAGGTCAGAGTGTCTTCGTTCACTTGGCACAGGCAGTGTGAAGTTCTCACCGGCGGCATCCGATGACGGTCTGATCGGCGTGTCGCTAAAGCGGCGGTGCTCAGAGGGTGAAGGGACGGGGAAGGCCTGCAGCACTGGCAGAACGCTCTGGAAGGGGAACCCACCCGCAGCGGCCTCCGAGTGAAGCTCCGGAGGGCCGAGTTCCAACCGGTTGTCTGGTGCCGTCGGGGTGGGACTGATTGATCTCCGTGACTGAATGAGGGCATGGAGTTGAGCAATTTGGTTTGCCCTGCGAGTGTCAATAACTGGGGCGCTTCCTCTTCGGGCTGCAGCTCCTAAACGGGTCCTGAGCTCCGGGCTCAGCGTTGCCCCCCAAACGTCCCCCTTTTCACAGGAGTGAGGTCGATCTGTTAGAGAAGGGCTACTGCTCTGGCACTGATCAGGAGGAGCAACCCAAAAGCAAAACACATGTTACTCATAACGAAGAAATCATAACCACAAAATGAAGAGATGAGGACGAACACGCATGACTGTATGAGAACAACATCTGCATCTAATATGCGTGACTGTTGTTGACGAAGACGCATCTGCAAATGTGTCGACTGTGTGGATTCAGCGCCTGGGCTCGGCTCCAAGGCCACGTGAGCGAGGGCTGCTTTCTAACAGTGCGTGTGCATTTTGATAAATGCGAATGTGTACGGTCCACCTGGGTGTGCATGCTCCTGATACAGACCTGCTGTGTTGCCATAGTAATAGGCTCCAGCAGGGACTGGTAGAGGACACTCTGCTGGCTGCTGTGGGAGTCTGAGTACACAGTGGAGCCCATGCCGCTGTCGAGTGTGCCGTCTGCTGCAGGGACGACACGGAAATCACGCACTCATTAGAAAGTCAGAGATTGAGCTTGCGTGTTTCTGAGTGGAGGGGGAACAGAACCTCTTACACGTCACTGAGGTGGCACTGGCCGGCAGGTTACGCAGCCTGTTGTGCTGGTCTGCCTCCGGCTCTTCCGGCTCCAGCAAAGGCTGTCCTACATGCGCAACCCCGGCAGCGATGCCCTGCGATGGCGTCATCTGGACCCTGTGTCCTCCTTCGCCTCCATCCGCCGGAACCGCGGCGGACACCGTCCTCTCCCGTCTCCATTTGATCAGGGCCACGCGGTCCCGGAGCGACTTTCCCACAGTCTTAGCGTCGCTCTCGTGGAAGAAGCCAGACTCCACCTGACAAAAGTAAAAAGAGGGAAGAGCGTGACTTCCAGGGTATTTTTAGCAAGGAGCATGTGAGAGAAGAGAGAGAGCACATTGTGTGAGGAAGAGAGAGAGATAGAGAGAGAGAGAGAGAGAGAGAGAGAGAGAGAAGGAGCAAGAGAAGGAAGGAATAGAAACGTCTATTTCAAGGGGATCAGAGCAGCGGGGAAGTATTCCCTTTGTCAGCAGCTGGGTTCATTGTTCACAACAGAACTGGACTGTTACATCTGCAAATAACAAAGATGAAGCCTCTATGCAGAGAACGCATGTACAGGCAAGACAACGATCAACATGAAACCATGTTTGAATTGGCTACAGAGCTTTAGAAACAAATACTTTGTGCATCTCAAAACTAATTAAACCGTGTTCATTCATCTAATGTGCTGCATAAAGCACAGCGTGTTTGGTGTGAAATAGCACTGAACACACATAGCAGTAAGCACAGAGTAATTAGGCATCATTAGCACACGAGTCAAGAACAAATGACCCGAAAAAGGGAGATCCAGGTCCATCGCTGGAGACGACTCGGGTCTCTCGTGTTGCCTCTCTGCAGAGAAAGAACTCATTAGAGCGACTTGACATGCGAGCACGCTGGCCTCCAATCCCATTGTGCTGTTGGTCCACATGTCTGCCCTCATGCCCAGGGCGATTGTTACAGAGAGGCCTTCATTTTATTCATTTTTTCCCAGCTTGACAGTGTGGTCAAGGCCAAAACAGAACAGATAAATAGAGGGAGAGAGTCCAGACAGGAGAGGAAGAGATGTGTGGGAGGGAGAGAGCAACAATGAAAAGGAAGACTCTTTATTAAAAAACAGAAGGCAAAGAAAGCAGATCGTCACTCACTAGCCATAGTTCTATGCAGCTGCCAAGCTGATTTTAAGCAACCTTTTGAAATGTTGCAATATAGGAATGAGGAAAAGAAGAGTTTCCATCAACTGGTTTGACACTAAAGGCTACGCATGGCTGCAAACCGCCAGCAAACAGAGTAGAAGAAGAAGAAGACGCTGCAAACTGGAAACAAAGTCGTCTCCGAGAGAAACATGGAGGTCTGAAGGACTGGCAGGAAGGTGTTTCAATAATCCATAACAAAGGCTAACAACACCTCAAGAGGGTCTAAAAACGTTTTCCTGCAACATAGAAGTGAAATTTATCAGTTTCCAAACAGCTTTTCTAATAATCTGTTCATGGAAACATATTGTCTCTGGATGAATTGTCTGAGTATTAAACAAAACACTCGTATTTTTAATAAATATACAGCTGACACGCCTCACTCCTTTACTTACACGTGAGGTAGAAGCACTGCAGACTTCTGGGCCTGACGTCAATCTGTTTCAAAGCAAGTTGGTTTGAGACCATTTTAAATAGTCTCACCAAGAGGACAACGATGACAAAAAGACGTCTCACTGAAGACTTTGTCTCTCTAGCAGTTCTGATGTTTCTACCTGGCAATGACTGTGTTCATAGTCTCCATCTGAAGTGGAGCTGTGTTAACTCAAGCTCTTTTAATCCCACACCCCGATAAATAATTCCATGGTGCTGCAGAATGTTTGATGAACGTTACAAAGGCTTGAGGTTGATATAATCACGGCTCCCACACAGAGTTTTTCTGGGCCAGGTTTTTATTGCAGGGCCTGTGGGTTCCTTATCTGATGGTGTTCACTGGAGAAAACCATGTAAACAAAGCAAGAAAGGAATCACTGTATTCCTGGCAGAGCAGAGCATCTGAATGCATTCCCCAACGATGAGATACGAGTAACGGCAGCAGCCAGAACACACTAAGCCAGGCAGGCATGCAAAGCATGACAACATGCATCACCAACATGGGTTCAAACTACTTTATTTTAGGAGAAGGTTGAACCACGTCTAGATGCCTTATTTTTAAAAAGGTACTTATAAGGTAATGATAATGAGAAGACAAATCAAAGGATTCCACATCCAGATTCATCTCAAAGTATTTAATGCCTTTAAATATTCACTCACCATTTCTTGTGCCACCACCTCAGGGACCTCCTTTTCCAGGTCAAACGTGAACTCGATGGCTCCGCTCTCCTTGTACTTTCCTTTTAACTTCTTGTGGTCCTCCACCCACAGCTTCAGGGCTATGGAGTCCTTCTTCCCGTCGTCCTCCTCAGCAAGCTCAACCCTCACGCCCGTGTCCTCGGCAAAGAACGCGTGGTTCAACAGGTCCTTGATGGTGTACCTGGGGGAAGGAGCAACAAAAAGGCACATGTTGTGTTTTTCACTACAGCTAAAATGCTGTGTGGCACGTTCATATATGTGTGTGTGTGTGTGTGTGTGTGTGTGTGTGTGTGTGTGTGTGTGTGAGATATGACATGAATACCACTGATCAGCTCACTGCAGTTTGTTCAATCAGCCGTTCACTGAGACCAGACAGAATAAAGCCGTGAAGGTCTTTGGAGTTCTTATGGAGCAAAGAATTGCTTGCAGTCTACGTAGAAAAACATAATTCACTAATTTATGGCTGGAGCGCGAGCGCGGCCCCTCATAATCACATCATACGTGGATTACCTTTGCTGTTGATACAGAGATGAAGTCACTCACTGAACCCAATCACACAAAAGCCACTGGAGGCTAATTAAGGGTTATTTCCCCCCTCTGTACACAGACTCATTATGTAACAGAAATAGAGGGACACCCTGCAGACATGGTGGGGAGACTGCAGTGCTGCTGGAGTCCAACTGTCAGCACCACAGCACTGAAGCGGGGGGGGGGGGGGGGGGGGAACAGGACGACGACGGGCGCAGTCACTCACCGCTCCTCCTTCTTCTGGCAGATGCACTCCCCAATAATCTCCTTGATTTCAGGATCCATGACCTTGTTGTAGCTGGCGGGCTTCACTCCCTGAGCAAAGGGGGAAAATAAACACAACTCTGAGGACACGCCATGAAAGGATGCCGCGTTGATGAAGAATAACAACGGCGGAGAAAAAAACAAAAAGGAAAGAGAGAGCGGGGATTTTTTTATCACCCGGAATCTGATCTTTTGAGTGTCGGACACTCACACCCTGAAGGCTCGTCAACCTTGACAGAGCGCGGCAGCTGTGGTCAGCTTGAATCCACGTCAGTTGCGATGGATTCCAAAAGGCATTAAAAAAAGCACCCAAAAAGAAAGCTTTCAAACCAGTCGACCTCTCGTCATCCGAGAGCTCAGTATGTGCTCCGAATTATAGCTCGACACCAACGTGCATCTCGATGTTCAGTTTGTCGGTGGGCAAATCTCCTGCTCTTAGAGAAGCAGAAGAACTGTGAATTAATACGGACTGTTCAGATCATCCTGAGTGTGTGGACGGATGGACGGCGACAGCAGGAGCGGTTTGAGAAGTCTCTGGAGACGTTTCTCCACTGAGTGTTTCACACACACAATAGAAATGTTGTTAGCTCAACACCCTGACCTCACTTTCTCCATCTGAGTCATAAAATACATGCATCCTCCGTATTTACATTCTAACTGTGAAGCTACATGCAGCATGTGCTTCGGGGAGCAGTTTAAAGCTATCAGGGTTCCTCTTTGATCAATCTCCTATTAATATCCTGCAGTGGTCCCTGCAGGGCACTCTAACATGCATACGGTAGCAATGCAGAGAACCGTATCTAGCAGCAGCTGTACCGGGGCCATTAACAAAGGCCCGCTCTTTAGTGTAAACAGCAGGTGAACGAGTCGTATCTCAGATTTCCACACGGCTAAATCTCAAGCGTGGAAAAATCGATACTCTTCATCAAATCAGGAACACCATCGTGACTTTAAACGCCCCTCGATCTACAAACAGTTTGCAGCATCGTGTTTTGCTGGCAGAGACAACACTCATTGAAATGGAACACAGCCCCACAGGCTTCATCTAAAAAAAAAAAAAAAAAACACACACAAAGGCTATTTGGACTCCCTCTGTGACTCCATATGGCTCGTTAGAGTCTTCACGGAGCAGATCTCGTGATCTACAGAAACGCTGCAGTCACGCGTTCGTGAACTCTGTGGACTTATGGCTAAGTGGAGAGCAGGGCCGGCTTTCAATCAGAGGGTCGGCGGTTCGATTCCCGGCTCCTGCTCTGCTAGTCTCATGTCAATGTGTCCTTGAGCAAGACACTTAACCCAAAATGTCTCCCGTAGCTGCGTCTACGGTGTGCAGATAGATACTGAAATGTAAGTCGCTTTGGATAAAAGCGTCTGTTAAATGACTGTAATGTAATGTAATGTATGTGGCAAAGCAGCTGAGAACATCTCCAACATCACCGCACACCATCTCACCTAGGTGTCTGTCCGCGGCTAATATCAAATTCTGCTGCAGCCACCTGCACAGTCTTGAGCGTGGCCAGTGACGGGCTGCACGCTCAAGGAGCTGTCAGGGTTTTGCGGCGACTCGCACTTCATCAAAACGTCTTTTATGCCATCGTTGACTCGCTGCTCTTAATCTGCTCGTCTTTAAAAAAAAAGGAGGCGCTGGTGATAACACAGCTGAGTGCACCGCCGCCTCTCAGCCACTACTCTGCTTTATTGTTTTTGGAGCGGTCATCACGCTGCTGAGTACATCGCCGTCATTCAGCCGCTGCAGACGGATCGGTGAGTTTCATTTTATTTAGCCAGGATTGTATGAAATGAGCCGATGGCCTGAATACGTCGCCACTTGCTTTTAAGTTGAAATGAAGAGTGTTTTACAGCGACTCACAGCCCATTGGGGTCTAACTGTGGGCAGACACCTGGCGGAGACCTCGCTCTACTGAGTGAACCTTTCTATCCGTTACCACTTAAACTTTTTCCCAAACTTCTGAATCAAACTGGGAAACTGTACAGTAATCTGGACTCACACTAGTGACTTTGCGGTATATCTGAGCAGCATTCTGACACTCGGAGTACGGGTATTCAGAGGTGGCCATCTCCAGCATGCACATGCCGAAGGCGTAGACATCCACAGCCTCGTCGTAGTGTTCTTCATACATCTCTGGAGCCATGAACTCCGGGGTGCCTGAAGAGAGAGAAAATACCCAACGGATGAGTCATTTATTTCTTTACAGGAAGAAGCATGTATCCGTAATGCGATACTTCAAAGTCTCCTACCTATGACGCTCTTAGCGAAGGAAGCCGCCTTCAGCGTCGCCAGTCCTAAATCCCCTATCTTGACCGAGCCGGTGGGTCCGGTGATAAAGATGTTGTCACATTTGAGGTCCCTGTGGATGATGGGGGGGGTCCTGGTGTGCAGAAAGTGGAGGCCTTTCAGGATCTGTCTGCACCAGCTCCTCAGAACCTTTGGCTTCATTACCT
>NW_027176672.1:940401-1000401 GCF_023349555.1 Cebidichthys violaceus
GGAGCCACCCAGGCGAGGTCACACACACACACACACACACACACACACACACACACACACACACACACACACACACACACACACACACACACACACACACACACACACACACACACACACACACACACACACACACACACACGGGGCAGCAGAGACAGGAAAACAGATTGTGACATTAGCAGGAAGCGTTGTATAAAGCTGTGCTTGACTTACATCCGTGTGCTGGACTGCATTAGTTCCCCAGCTGCAGGTACACAGCCACATGAGACCAGGCTATAGATTAAAACATTAGTCCTGGGAAGTTTGCAGGCTAATGTACCATGCTACTGCAAAACGATGTGTTCAAATCAAGGTTCTGGCGTAATGTCACATGTTATCTATAATGCATGCTGTCCGTTTAAGAAGAAAGAGCCTTTATTGTGGAGGGGTGGCCATCGGCTCGGGGACTCAAACGCAGCTTCTGGACTCAGTTGCACTTCTAAAACTACTAAAACTAGACGGTCAAATATTTCTACTACGATGAACGACTTGTTCTGCTCAGACAACATCTCAAACACCAGTGAGGCAAGATGTTGTTTCCCTGACAGCAGAATGACGCGGCACATTTTTCTCCCCCCTTGCAGCGACTGCACTTTTTGCTTGATAAAAAGAAAACGTAGCGAAGAGCCCCGGGGACTGAGGGGGTTGATATCAGGGTGAGTGGTTACTATTGATTATGGCCTAATAGAACCAGACTGCCCCCAGCGGGGGAGCTGTGGGGCTGTGCAGAGCTGAGGCCGGCCACCTCTCTGGAGCATCAATCTCAGAAGCATGTGACGCACACACACACACACACACACACACACACACACACACACACACACACACACACACACACACACAGAAGTGAGTGATGGACGCCGATGGTGTTCTCAAACTGAGGAAAAAACATTATCGACACAGAGCTGAAACCTCGTGTGGAGCGCATTAATAACAATAACTCCCGTTTGTCATCATACACAACGGTCACACCCAGAGATTGACCCACAAATGCAGAAAAGGTGAGTCATGAGACGCGACATTTATCAAGATAGATTCGTCATATCACATAACTGAAAATTACATATTTTCCAAATTAAGGGTGTGGCCTTTAGCCTGGAAAAATACTCAGATTTCAGTAGTCTTTAGAGCAGGTAAACAGTCAATAACCACTTCCTATTCAACTAGTTTATTAATGTAAAATGTTCAATACAACAAAAGAATGAAAATGGCTTAAATCAGATGAAATGTGTGACGAGCAAAAGGAGACTAGCATGTTGATTAGTCTCTTGTATTAATGGGCCTTTATTTTACCGTCCCATGTTTGTGTTTATAAATGATCTTATATTGTGACTGGATCATCAAAGGTCCCCTCTGTCTTTCTTTTGGCTTAATGCGTTGAAGTTAACGCACAACATAATGAAGAAAAAGGGCAAGCAGCAAAGCACAGAGGCAAAGATAACGGGCCCGTTTCTCTGGGAGGAATTCTAAAGGCCGTAAAGTTTTTGGACGTCGGCCCAGATGGGTCTATAAAATGAGCGAGCAGCTGACCCAAGTCTGCGTCCAGACACCACCCAGTCTGTTTAACGGTCTCACAGCAGCCCTGATGGGACCACAGCTTCTCACCTAACATTCAAATCTGTAGAATCAGTCGCAGTCAACCAGCGAGAGCCACAACCGAATGAAGTAAAAGACTTCAGTACGAGAGCAACAGGTTCCGTCATTAGGAAAATCAATGTCGTCTCTCCACAGCTCTGTGGAGCTAATTACAGTTTCCTGTTCCCCCATTAAACTGCCTTATCCTGATCCTTGGTTAACAAGAAGCAGATTAGCATCATTTGGGTTTAGCAACAGTAGTGCGACAGCGATTTACAGTTTATATTTAAACAAGTTGTCGACAACCTTGACTGTGAAACAGCTAAACCCAGTGTTTGTCACAACACGTGTTTAAGGAGATTAAGAAAGAAAAGTCCAGCATGTACTTAAAAAACAAACTAAAACCGGACGCTGCTGAAATCATAAAGGCATTTAAAGTTAAGCCTCTCTCACACACACACACACACACACACACACACACACACACACACACACACACACACACACACACACACACACACACACACACACACACACACACACACACACACACAACCACAGAGCAACAAGGCATTAGTATAACTTTTTAACACTGCAATGAGAAGCTTAGGTCCAGCCACAGTGACGCTTTATTGATCCACGCAGAGCGATTCTCTCTGCTGCTGCTCACAATGAGACAGAACACCAGCTCTAGCTGCGTCTCATTCACAGCTCGGACGTCTCAACGATGAGGACGTCTGGAACGATGGCACACCAAAGGTTTGCCAGGCTTATGCAAAAGATTGCTCGGTCACGCTGCCACCCTCTGCACCCGTCCTCAATAACAGATGAGTGAAGCTGGTGCAGGGCGAGCCGTGAGCCAGCGGACTGCCCACGGCTGGGTTCTGTCCCATCAGTCACGACTGCAGGAGAATTATATTTGGGCAGCAGCTGTGCCGCTCTCTCCGTTATCTCTATTTCACTCTACACCCAAGCGGCACTAATTGGCAACACCGGCACTCGGGGCGGCACAGTCGGCTTGACGGGGTTGTCGTTCAACACTGTGTACACAATAATGGTCCTCATGTGTCCACAATAGCAGAACCTTATTCAGTTATGCCACACTTGTTGTAAACTTTGCGCTGTATTCAGTCTCTCTGTTTTTTCTTCTTGCTTTCTTTATGCTTCCCCAAATTGTGCTCATAAAAGACAGACAAAGATGTTGTGTTGTTGTGGTTAAAGTCATGGCGCTGTTAGATCGCTGCTAGACCGCCACCGTGAATACAGGAACGTGCAGCAGAGTAAACTGTTTGTTTTTGAAAGGCTACATGGATTGAAGCAGAATATTTAGATAGATTGTGAATTGTGTCTCCGGTCCAGAGATATTTATAACTGTGCACGTCTCTCTCTTCAGCATTCGGACGCTTATTTCCGATGTAGTTTTTCTTAAAGCAGTATCGTCAGTAATCCTTTCTGAACCAGGAAGTGACTGCTGTACGATCAAGAGGACATCAACAACGTCTTATCATCAAAGCACATCAGCTGCTCGTCGTCTTTGCTCCCGTCTTCCAGGCTCCTCCTTTGACAACAGTACCGTTCAAATCTGCCTTCAGCCAAACGACTATTGTGCCGTTTGGGTGTGAGCTGAGCGAGCTTCAGACGGATGAGGGGGAAGAGATAAGGGGAAGCCGTGACGAGACGTATCACCGAACACCACCGGACCCCCCCAGAACCCTTAGTCAACAGGAAGGAAACGGGAGAACAACGGCGCATTACGTCACAGCTGGACTTAAAGTAACCGCGGTGAAAGTTCGCTGCAGAGGTGTGCGAGTGTTTGAGTGTGTAACTGTGCGTCGTCCTGGCCGGGTGTCACTGGGAGTTGGCCGTACAAACCTCCTATAAACCTCCTCTTTGCTGTCACAGACTAAATGCGGAGGCTGACACACAAATGGTTCTTTGACACAGAGATAAAGAAACGTGTGATTACACACCCACAAGAGAAGAATACCTCTTCTACAAAAGGCCATGACAACTGCTGACTCATCACATCTTTGTTGAGAGCCTGCATGACGCTGGGATATTTGTTTTTCAAAATCGAAATACGTGCCTGTAGGTATCGGGCAATATTTTTCTCTCAAATCCCGCAAATTGTGTGAGAAGTTCAAAACATAAACCACAGAAAAGTAGGACATCCTTGCCCTTGAGAAGCTGGAACCAAAGAATGTGTGACGTTGTTTTTGCGATTTGATTAAAATAATTGATTTACTGAGAAATCTTTTCAGCACTAAAGCAGAGAATACAGACCTGTGGGTGTACTGGCTGGAGAGGAGCATCCTCCATTAACATATCAAATGAATGTGCACCGGTACTTCTGTTTTTGTTAGCGGTTAGCAAACACTAACGGTGAGCCGTAGGTGTGCTGGTATTTCAGTTAGCCGTTAGCCAAACACACTAACGGTCTAAAAGCAATAACAGTGAGCAGACTGTATCCACCTCGCTGCACAGCTCTGGCTGCAGGTCGGCGATGCACTCAGCTGTGTTATCGCTAAACGCTGCTACCAGTCAAGGGCCAGTTAACGCAGGCAGTCAATAGCAATATAAAAACAGGTAATAATAGGTGTTGTGAGGAAGTGTGAGTCACCGCAAACCGTGTGAGGTCCTTCACCACACAGCCATAGCCGGCCACCCAAAACTCTCTCTCACACACACACACACACACACACACACACACACACACACACGCACACGCACACGCACACGCACACGCACACACACGCACACACACGCACACGCACACACCCTTCTCCCAAAGGCTTCCTCTTCAGGCCGTCATCCAAGACAAGATGCTCAATCCCAAACTTCAAAATCCCCAAAATATTCTGGGGGAAACCTCAGTGTTCCGATCAGACGCTCAGCCAACAGACTTGTTCTCCTCGTGCTCCTCTCCAGCTATTTAAAATGCATGTAACCCTTATTCTACAGTCAAGCAGCAAACATCAAAATAGGTCATGTTCACAAACATGCTTGATGTCTATGTGAACCACTAGTGTGTGAGCCATCTCGCCCGTGTGCTCCCGTTCCTGCATCACTGAAGATGGGGGTTGGAGCTGAGACGAGGCAGAGAAGAGAGGTGTTCTGGGTAGAACCTCCTCTCTTGACCGTTTCATCAGCCGCTGCAGTGAGAGAGGGGGGGGGGGGGCACAGAGCCAGAGAGACGGCCTCGATTCAGCAAAATACCTTGACCCAGACTAAACAAGACACGACCCAAGCAAGGACTCTTCCTGCATGGAGAACGTAAAAGCAGCCGTCTCTGTTAATGTCTGTTAATGCACCAAAACGTCTACTAGTCATCAATAATAAAACCAATGCATCAGTAAAATGCAGGAGGAAGAGGAGAGTCAAAGTGCTGCATGGCTGAACAGACCAGGAGGGTTTTCTGTTAACTAGTAGCGACATGTTTGATAACAGAAACACAAAACCCACAGTAGCTGTAATATCAAAGTCTTTTCAGTTTTAGATACTAATCATTTGGAGCCCGACACTGAAGTTGTACAGACACCTGTGGAGAAGTCAGAAATCAACAGATCATTCAGCCTTTCTCCAGAATATTTCCAACACCTGGACAGAATTCACAGTAATGCTAATCGCATTCATTGTGAGCTCAAAAAGTAACAAATGTGAGTCATCAACAGTGCACAGATTTATTCTGTAAGAGAGACTGAAGGTGAGAGAGAGAGAGAGAGAGAGAGAGAGAGAGAGAGAGAGAGAGAGAGAGAGAGAGAGAGAGAGAGAGAGACAGAGACAGAGACAGAGAGAGAGACAGAGACACAGAGACACAGAGACAGACAGACAGAGAGAGACAGAGACAGACTTATTTTTACAGTCAATGGAGCTCGTTGACGTCTGGCAACAGAACATCAAGATTGACGTTCTTAAATTCATAAATGTTGGTTAAGCTCCTGTCGAGGGTTTAGTGCCCGGATGATTTGATCAGTTGCTCAACACTCAGTGAAGCGTCGCGCTGTAGAGGAGACACAAACGGCTGCTGATGTGCAGCTAGAGCGCACAAGGAGCAGGTTAATGATTAATCAATTATCAATCTGAATACATCATCAGAGTGAGATCAGTGCAAACTACAGCACCTTGATAAGAGCAGCTCATAAGACTCGACCACACAGTTTATCATGTGGTGTTAAAATGTAGATACAGCCGAGCCACACAAACCTCACAACTTGAACAGTGTTGAAGCTAAAACATTGTTCATATATAAAATAAGCTTCACATCTGTGACGAGCTGTCAGGATATAAACATGAACCGGTAAACTTCAGATGCCGGTGCTGCTGTGAGGCCTTTTGTTTCCCCCTCTTTGTTACGTAAACAGCTCAGCGATGAAGAGGTCAACTAGAGTGTGCATTAAAAAGTGACCCTCGTCTTCATTCCACAGAGCCTACAGTAAGCAGGAGGCTTTAACGTACAGAGGAGCTCCATGTTCATTCATACAAACAACCTTTTTAAATTCCAGGAGGGATTACTCGTCCTAATGAGCTGTTGGGACACTCTCTGTTGCTGGGGCAGAGACGACGGAGGTCAAAAGGGCATTTAGGCTACTTAAACGTTCATCAGTTCAAAGTTAGACCGCAGGAGTGAGTGTGTGTGTGTGTGTGTGTGTGTGTGTGTGTGTGTGTGTGTGTGTGTGTGTGTGTGTGCGCTGAAGGTGTGATCTTCTTATGCACAATCTGTGGGAATGACTCAGGAGGACGAATGCCCCAGTGAGCACCGGAGCAGAGATGGTTAGAGTGCAGTGTGCACAAAGCCCTCACCGAGAACCCATCGTCACCAATTCATTTTTTAACTATTGGCTCTGGATTCCATTAACTAGCCTCTTTCCAACAGGCTCGTCCTCCTTCCTCTCCAGCTGGCTGGAGTGACACTGGAGCTGCAGATCTGGCCTCTGGGTCTGGCTGCCTTTTGCTTCCCAGGGCGTCTTAATGCCAAATGGGCTTTAACCAGTGACCCACTTGAGCATCTCCAGCTTTTTTGTTTCCCCCCCCGTCTGACAAGTCGATCCAACGAGATGGCCGTTAAACTACGCTCATAAACACACGAGCGTCCTTATTAAAAACACGGCTCTATCTAATCTGCCAGTCCAGCAAAAATCTGGTGTTTGGGGAGTGAAGACATTGACCTCGTGAGGATTCCCAAACTCTCCAGTAAACACCGGCAGCTTCACATCGCTGCCATAGCATCACCGGCCGCTCCGCGTTCACGAGCCGAGAACCAGATTTAATCTACAGAGCGACAAGCTCGCTGCCAAATACCAGAGAAGAGTGCACAAAGTACAGAGCCGGTGCTGGCTGAAACGGGAAGCTTCCAAAAGTTTAACAAAATGAATTCCGGTGAGCGATGATAAAATGAGACACGGCAAACAGAAAACACAAGAAGTCACAATAGTCATCTCTCTCTCAGATTAAGCCAACATCCTCGCCTGTGCCAGGGCCATCTGTGTGAGGCCAGAGGCAGGGAAGAGGGCCGAGTGAGAGAGAGAATAAACACGGAACCAGATTACAATTTCCAGGAGGAAAGCCATGTGACCACTGGAAGGAGGGAAAAACAGTGGAAAATCACAGAGTCCCGTCTCCTTCCTCCTCGTCCTCCTCTGTCTCACAGCACAGCTCCCTGCGCTGGATGAAGACGCCACCATGGACACGCAACACCGAGGAGCAAACACGCACAACACAAGCACCTGTGCATGCTTGAAATAACTTCGGGTGCAATCCTTAAAACTAGTCGATACTCGCGCTATGCTGTTTGGAGATGACCGAGGCGATGTGGCGTCTTTAAAGCGACTCCTTGTATGACTAACAACGACATCAAGCATGCTGGTAAATCACACAGGAGCTACGAACTCTAAGAAAGCCAATGAAACGTGTCCTTCACTACCTGCTCAGACTTACAACTCTAAACCTGGTCTGAAACATGAACTGGACCTTTAGTCTTTCAGAATATCAATCTGAAGATATTTTGGGTTTTTTGACTGTTCATCAGACAAAACAAGACATCGGAGGTGAAGCTTCCGTTAGCATCGTTAGCTGTGACCCACTGGCTCAGCCGTCGCCATGTTGAGAGCCATTGAGAGTCAATAGAATGCTCCCGATCTTACGTGTAGCTCCTTTAAAGCCGTGGGTGACGTCATTAAAAGGTCTCATTTTGTCCGACCACAAGTCCAAAATCCAAAGCGACTCAATTTACTGTAACGTAAGAGACAAGGAAGTCAAAATTCAGCACCATGGACAGTTTAATATTGAACTTCTTGCCATAAACCACTTAGCAGGGTCAACCCACTGGACGGCCATCTTTATAACGGGTTCATCGACACGAGTTCACAAGCGGTTCTGATCAACTACTAAAAGGAAGGTACCACATGAGACCTTATTGATCCAGGCACACAAAGTCTCAATTAATGGTTCTGATCCGCTCAGCTATAAACACACGAAAGAGCAAATAGATGAGAACATGCCGGTGAGAACAGGAGCATTCTGTGTCGTGATTAACGGCCGTCACCGGCTGTCCACTAGAGGGAGCACTAATGTGTCACCAGGGGACAATAAAACAGATAATCGCTTCCTGTTCCACATGTCATCATCCACTGAGCAGCGGATGAAGTCGGTCTGCGTGACATCCTCACACAGATGAAGTCATCGTGTCTCTCAGCACTACCTCACCTCCAACAGGAACTTATCTTCACAAGTTATTTCCAGTGATAAGGAGCTCCACCGCCTTGCGATACTAATCGAACAAAACGGGCTCAGTCAGATGCATTTTTTTGTTTTTCCAGGTTGCTGACGCAGCATGTTTTCAGAACCGTAGGAATTAGTATTCACACCGCTCCCAGTGGCTTCCTGTCTGCCGGCACACACACACACACACACACACACACACACACACACACACACACACACACACACACACACACACACACGCGATCTCCTGCACTGTCCACCCTAATAACTGTGTCCACTGACGCTCCATCACTGGAGCAAAAAAAAAAAAAGACATCGAGGACGGTTGAAAGTCTCAACTATGTTAATCTGGACGTTGAGAGAATAACTAATCACGGTAGAAGTTATCTGTCTTTGAGTGGGGCCGGTCATGCTTACAGTAGTCCCCCTTAAGCCTCCTGGGAGACAGAGAGAGGTAATCCCTGCTGCAGTCTCAAAAGGACAGAAATAATTAGTTAATACCGCCGCACAGTCTAAGCTGGTGATTTTCCTCCGTCGGTGTAACGCAAGACAAGGTAGACTCTCCTCTTGTGCAAAAAACCTGCTGATCACCATTAGTGGTGGTACGCGTCTCCACGGCAGCAGATGTCAATCACCCCCCCCCCCAACCATTTAAACATTTCTGTGGGAATGCATGAGGCGGGTTCCCAGAAGACATCACCATTACACCAACCATTGTGTGTGAACCTCCACCCACAGAGAGGGAGTGTCAGGCATTCCTCCACAAACAATTGTGGAGATAGTTGTTACTTGAAGGGTCTCCCACGCCCATTTGCAAGAGTAAGACAGGGTGTAATATGTGGCTGCTGAAGACACTGCTTGGGTGTCACAGAGACAAGATTGTACATCACGGTTTATCAAGTACTCTACCTGCAGCTCACACCAGGCCACCTCGACCCAGGTCTCGGTGTCCAGGCCCTTGTAGACGGTCTTGAAGGACCCTCTCCCCAGCTCTATGTCAAACTTGAGGAACCTTCCGCCTGGTGACGTGGAGACCGCTTTCATCTCCGCCTCCTCCTCGTTCTCCTCGCTGGACGCCTTGGCGACGGACGTGAGGTGATTCAACGTATCATCTCCGCTTTTATCCTTCTCCTCGTCGGCACTGGCGCTCTCCGTGGCGCTGTCCTTTTGCCCACCTTGGCTTTCGGTGCTGGAGCCTTCTTCCTGTATCCCGCAGCTGGCCCCCCGCGTCCTGTCCACTATTGTCCGCAGGTTTATGTTCAGCATCTTGTTCCTGTTGTCGCACTCGGGCGCCGCTTCGAAGGCCTGCTCGTCCGTCTCCGAGAACCACAGGCTCCTCCTGATGAACCTCTGGTGCACGTTCCTCTGGTAGCTGCAGGACGGGTACGCACTGGGGTCACCGCCGCCCCTCACTGCCTCCGAGGCCACAAGGTTGACGTTTGCGTCGCCCTCGGCCTCGTGCATGTTCGTGGGGAGATCACGCTGAGAGTTGGGCACGGACGGACGTTTCGGTTCCCGGTGGGCCTCGGTGTTCGAGTTAGCCTCCGGCTCCATGGTGATTTTTTTTTAAACAAAAAGTTCAGTCACTTTGGTTTCCAGGTCATTCGTGCCATGGCGAGACTTCCTCCCGAACGTGATTTAGAGGCGAGTACCTGCAGCGTCAACCAGGTGGCGCAGTTTGACAGAGGGCGGTGGGATGGGTGGCGGACGAGATCTCATCCGATATCAGGAGCTGCAGAAAGAAACGTTGCCAGTCAGTGAAACACAAATACACACAGTTCCTGTTGTGTAGGACAACACGCATTGTGTTTGAGTTAATGGGAAGTCGGTCATTACAGGAGTTTAAGACAACAAGCTAACAATAGATAAGCTAGTCCTCAAAACATTTGTATTACACTGAACCAAGAGAGGAGACACGACTTACCTCCTTACCTCTGCTCGAAGAAGGAAAAACGACCAAAAACAACCTCACGTTATCGATACCCGACACGGACAGAACCTGCCAGGTCCAGCGTTGGGGAGAAAAACCCAAATGGCAAAAAAGGTTGACTTTAAAAACGCCCTATCTGCTCAGTGTCCCCGTTTTCACGCAAAAAAAAAAAAAAAAAGACACGCAAACAAATCCGGGGTGAACTCTGCGCTAAGGGAACACAGACCCCCATATTGATGAGAAAACCACGTCGAGTATGTAGTAGGTATCTCCTTTAGAGTCCTCGCATCCTCTCTCCTCGCGAGCAGCAGCAGCAGCAGCTCGCGATGCCTGAGTCTTCTGCCGCGACGCCGTGCGCAGCGTGTAGTTTAAAGACCACTTTGAGACACGGGAATTTTCCACTTTCTCCGGCAATTCAATTGTACGTTGACAAACAGTCATTCGCTCGTCAACGTCTCTGCTCAGAGACCCGGTGGGGGGGTTTCACAAAAAAGACGGCGAGGCTGCACACGAAAATGTGTGTTTCTCATTCAGCCCGCTTTTGGTTCCACGCCCCTGGTAACGACTGGGAGGAACCCGGCCAATCACGACGCACGCCGGGGACACCAGCAGCGAGCGCAACTCAAAAACTGCTGTGTGACACATATATATATATATATATATATATATATATATATATATATATATATATATATATATATATATATATATATATATATATATATATATATATATATATATATATATATATATATATATATATATATTCCTCACATGAAGAGACCAACAAAGACTGTATGCATGTGAATGATTCAATACATATAAAAAGATACATGACTCATTCTTGCAAAAAAAAAGCCTGTTATTGTCTGTAAAAAAAACAACACTTCACGCCCAACTCACGTGTCTCTGCGTCTCACTCAGAGCTCAACAGCCTAATGTGCAAAAATGAGGTGTTGTTGTGGCACATAATAAAATAACTGCAGTCTGCACGGGTCTCTGCTACTCTGTTAGCAGGCTTGCAGGTTTGCAGGCTTCCCCCCCCCGGGGCTCTTTGCAGCTCGATTTCTCAGAGCTGCAGCCTGCAGCTGAGGTGCAGCACCACACACATGGGAAACACGATGAGCACCAGAAACAGGGGAAGTGGGACTGAGGTAAGACTTTTGAAACCCAGAGAAACAGGTAAGCCTTTCAAGATGAGGCTGTTTCTTTATGTGACCCTTTTTTTAAAAATAGAATAGATTGGTGTTTCCTTGTGGGGTTGCAAAACTTACCACTGCAAGAAAGGAGAGATGAATGGATGCAATAGCTCTGTGTCCACAAAGGGGATTTTCTTTCTCGCTGTCATGCAAACTACTGCATCCAAATCCAACCACAGGGAAATCCAACAAGTGATTAACAAGTGTGGACAGAAGGACCCGGACAAATGAATGGGATTCAACACAGCAGTCATGTAGATACTAAAGTTGTCAAGCTTACATGGTTGCATTTTTGTTTGGACTTTGTTGTGTTGTTGCACTTGTATGTAAGGTGATCATGGTAAACTATCCAGCCTCTGTGGTTTCTGCATTTTCACTTCTTCTCATATTACATGTCATCTATTGTATATGTAGGGGGGGAAAACTGTGCATAAGCTTTGCAGAACAGAAATGAAGCATATCCACACAAACATAAAACACACAAATCAAATAAAGAAAACACAAACAGAGATCTTCACATCTGTTTCAAGTGTGCAGCGTCAGACGATATTCTGGTTCAGTTGACGACTTGAAGCATTGTTGGCACCTGAGTGACCTTATAAATAATGAATACACTCCTTTGTTTCCACTTCACCGGCCAGCATGCTCACACACACACACACACACACACACACACACACACACACACACGCGCGCTCACATGGTTTTACTTTTACACAATGTCATCCTATCCCGTGTGCCACCACAGGGAGGGTTTGTTGTGTTTTATGTGGCGATTGAAGTTGCCATTTGACAAGTAATTACAACATAGTTCAGATGCAGTTTTTACAGGGCAGGGAAATGGGCTTTGTCTCCATTGTCACTGTGTTTATTGGGCCATTTCATTTCAGATTGATGTGTGTGTGTGTGTGTGTGTGTGTGTGTGTGTGTGTGTGTGTGTGTGTGTGTGTGTGTGTGTGTGTGTGTGTGTGTGTGTGTGTTTGAGGAAGAGAGAGAGAGAGAGACAGAGAGACCCTGGCAGCCTACTTCCCTTTGACTGTCAGAGCTCAAACAGATGCAGAATGTAATACCCTTACGCTCAATAAAATGAGGCAATTGGTCCCATTTACAATGTGTCTCCCACCAGCGTGAGTCAGTAAGAATGGAGTCAATCCATTGGTCGTCCTGTGGAGTGAAGATCTTATATGCAGAACCTTCCACAGGCCGAAACCTGAGACCAATCAGATTCTGAGTCAGACGTCAGCACATTCCTGAGCATGTCCCTTTCTTCTCTGCTAATCAGTTTGTAGGTTTTACGCTGCAACTTTCTCCGGAGGGAGAAGGTGTTTCAGTCTCCGGACAGCCATGTTGTCCTTTGCACTGTAAGGCTTTAAACCTAAAAGCCCAACAGAGAATCATGGAAATTAGATTTACAGTCGGGTCGATCCTCATCTGGAGGAGAGAGAGAGAGAGAGAGAGAGAGAGAGAGAGAGAGAGAGAGAGAGAGAGAGAGAGAGAGAGAGGCTGCTGATACGACGTGATGGATGGAAAGCAAAGAAGTGCTGATGTATAAGAAAAAGGATGAAAAAACAAAACAAAGGAGGGGAAACTCACCCGTGCAGTTATACGTATATGCAAGCGGCAAGTTCAATCAACTAAATAGTGACTGCAAGGTGTCCCCGTGTCCAGAGTGTCCTGCGTTGTTGCTGCAGGAGAGAGCAGAGTGGTGCAAAGCCATCGTCACGACATGCGCTCAGAGTAACCGACGCGCAGCTATTCAGCTTAGCGGTGCCCAGTTAATGTTAAGGATGTGGGGAAAGTTTAGGATTAGACGTGCGAGTTGAACGAGTTCCTTTCTTTTGCTTGGACGCGAGCCAAAACTTTAGTTGGCTTTTAAATATACGCGATAAAAAAAAGAATGATGGTTCAATTAAGATTTAAGTTCAGTCTCAGGGATCTAAAAGCAGGTAACCCTACTGCACTATGAGGCAGACGTAAAGATGTTTATTCATAATGGGAGGCAACTTTATACTCACCGGGGTGTGAAAGTGCTCCGGATGTAAAGAAGCCGTTTGGTTTGTTTTCTGAACGCTGCATGAATTGGCACCGGTTTAAATCTCCTCCCAGATCTCTCCCTGAAGTACCTCCAGGCCCTTTGGTTTGTCAGCCCAATTACTCCTCTCCAGTCCACCGTTCAGCTGACACCCAGCAGTGATCAGGCATTTTCAATTTCCTCCCTTGACTGGAGAACAGTTGCCTAGACCCACTCTGACAGGGGTTCCCAGGCAGCGGCCCTTCATCGCGGGACACGTGTCATGTTCCAAATACGGATCATGGAACTGGATCTGATGTAGATTAACTCTGGTCAATTCTATGCTTCCTGTTATTTGGAGTGGCAGAAGTTGGACCTTTCAACCATTTATGAATCGTTTCTGTTTCTCCATATTCTTCACTATCCATTACTTTCAGCTCTGCTCACTTGCTAAACAGCTTTCACACACTCTCGATTGCAACATGCTAATGTCTTACGACTGACTCAGAGTCTTACTGGTACGTTCACTAAAGATCAGCGTCACTAAATTGTAATGTGGCTCTTTATTCCTTTTTAACAAGGTCATGTATCTCTTCATCAAATCATCGTTTCTGTTGATTTTAGTTGAGTTGATTAGTTGAACTTTCGTACCCGGAGGAAAATGCTCAAGTTCTGTTTCATTACTCTACCACATAAACGTTCAATGACTATGATCGTCCCTATTATATCTGTTTCATGCATGTTCTTTGTGCTCTGCTTTAAAATCTAATAGAGGCCTACATATTAAAAATATCTTATTCAAACATAATGTTTAAATTGGAAAATATTGCATGTTTCCACGTTATTTATTTATAGTTATAGCGTAATATTGGTGACACCTGATCTGATTCTGCAGAGAGCAGGTTGTGTTACATGTTATTGTGTGAAACTATCTGCTGTTCCACAGTGGCACATTGAGCTGAGAGTAACAACAGAACTTTTATCTTTCTCTGTCCTCCCCTCCCTCCTCCTCCTCCTCCTCCTCCTCCCCTCCTCCCTGCTCCTCCCCTCCCTCCCTCTCCGTGGTCTGTCCCCTGAGTCTTCTTCAGACAAGGAATGCAGTGTGAATAATTCATTCCAAAAATACACCATTGAAACCAAAGTACAGAGTGATCGACTTAATGAGTACCTTTCGTTTAGATTGTGCAAAAATAACAATGGATCTGTAACGTTTCTCAAACAGGAAAACTAAAGTCAGTGCAAACATGGGTTGTGTTTTTCAATTTGAAGCGTAGATCCAACTGGAAGCCTGGATCAGATGCATTCTGCAGTGTCCAGTGTGACACTACGGCCTGTAGTCCCTGTCCGTCTGCTCCTTAGCTGCTCCTCTGCTTTGATTAGCTGCTACATGGTCTCACCCACACGACAGCCGGATTAATCTCGACAAGAAGCTCGGACTGACTGAGTAGGTGGCCTTGAGCCTTGGCCCGGTGTGCACAAAACACTAAAACAGAATATAAAGCTTCACAGTCCAGCCGCTGTGTTTCTAGACTGCCCGTCTCCTGTGCGCTCACAACAAGCATTATCTCACCGCGGTCTGTTGACTCGGGGATAAAGCCCGTGTCGGTGTTTGAGAGCAGAATGGCTGACCCCGCCACGTCATGACGGTGTGCCATTTGTGGTACAAATCGCAGTCACAAGGGCTCTACGCCGCTCCATGCTGCATTCCCCCGTTGGACTGCAGAGGGGGGGGGGGGGGGGGGGGGGGACCTGTATTTGAAGAGCTGCTTAAATTCCTTGTTATGAGGTCTATTCCACTGGGTGTTATGGCTCCGAGTGAAAAAGCAATTTGGAAAACGCCCACTGAAGGTGTTCGAGACGTGTTCTCGTGAAGCTGTGCCAAATTATAAAATCTGAAGCGAGAGGATCGCTGCCAGATGAGGAGCTTGGAGCCAGCGACACGTGCAATCCACGTCCTGCAAAGCAATGTCTTATTAAGAGAATCAAACACGGCCCAGTGGTTAGCACAACATCACAATCAATATAATTACTGCGACCAGAGTACCAGCTCTTCTCCATCGACCACACCTCCTACAGTCGGGACTTCCCCCTCATACATCAGCGTAACCACGGCGGCTCGCCTGCTGTGAATCCTAAACACGTTGTCGTTCAGCTGTAGCTGTCCTTGTGGCAAATTAGAGGGTGCAGCTCCTCCTCTGTCTCTATCTCCGGAGCGGTGGGAAGACAGCTCAGCTCGGAGACAGATAAAGGTGCCATCTGGAACCCAAAATAGTTCTTCAGAGTGAAGCCATAGAAGAACCGTTTCTGGGTCCACAAAGAACCTTTCAGACCAAAGGTTCTTTACAAATTGTTTACAGAACTTCAAAGAACAGGAAAAGGTGCCTTAAAGAGGCTTAAAAATGGTTCTCTGAGGCACCATTTGTGGTTCTTTGAAGAACTTAAACTACTTTCACATCCCCCACCATCCACTCACTCAAACATGAATGAAGAACCCTTTAATATCCCAAAGAACCGTATGACAAACATGCAGAATCATCCAATAGATAGAAGGGTTCTCTAGTGGGCGACGGTTCTTCGTGGAACCACACAGCCTTTTAAAGAACCAGCTAAGAACCGTTATTCCTCTGTGTGTGTGCTTTGGTTAATCCCTGACAAACTGTGCTCCCTGCAGCTGCAGGTGGGGGTGTGCTGTGAGAGGCTTCAGCGTCGAGGAGGAGCTCGTCAGCGCTGCTGATTACTTTATGTCAGGCCTTGACGAGGCCGAATCTTCCTCTTCCTCTTCCTCTTCAGTGCTCAGGTGTGAGACGGGCGTCGCTGAACAGCAGCTCCAAGTGGGCGTTCATTCAGCAGCGGTGCTCCGAGGGAAGATGCATTTCCATCATTTTAAAAAGAGAGTGATTTCTTATTCAGCAACCGCCGGCCCAGTGGTTCACGTCTTTCTCTTGATGGAGTAGACACACACACACACACACACACACACACACACACACACACACACACACACACACACACACACACAACCGAGCAGATCTCTTATTACATAACCATCACCCACGCAGGAATCAATACGTTATAGAATTCAAAGCCAAAGATTCGATTTTTTTGGTTGTCACCTCGTTCATCACTCACAAGATGGATTCAGTCTAAATCACTGTCCTCCTTCCTGACCTCCTGCTATGTAGAATATGTAATAGAGTAAATGCATTCTGTTCTGTGCTCAAATATACAGAACAAACACAAATGAAAGCAGCATTAACGAAGAAAACTGCTGCTGTAAAGAAAAAAAAGAGCCGCTCTGGGTTTTACTCGGTGCAGTCGTGCAGCTCAATCTGTCTTCCTGCTCCGACAGACGGGGATATACGAGCAGGAAATGACCGATGGCTCACAGCATCACCCGCCTCCAGCGCGTCAGACACACCGCTTTGATTCGATAGAGTCAACAAGTACAGAGGGGTTCGCAGCAGCGCATGCTCGCAGAACAAGAAAGAAGAAAGCGCGCCGACTTGTTGGCGTGTTTTAATGGATCCGTTGCCATTGTGTCGGTCTCTCTTCGCCGTACTAATGGCTCTGTTTTCAAAGGTCACTCTTGTGTAATGGCTGCTTGTTGTGCTAATTAGGTCAGAATGATAGCCAGACCCCCGCCATCAACGCACAGGAAGCAGAAAATGACTGCTTTAGTCGCATTGACACGCCGCACGGCTCTCTGTTTATCTCAGAGCTTTCTTCTTTCAGGCGTCTCAGAGCCGTAAACATCATCTCTCCCCCCCCCCACAGACCTCCAGTCCAGATGCTGGGCCCAGCAGCCCGGCCCCCCCTCTGAACATGAACCACTACGCCAATAAGAAGAGTGCGGCGGAGAGCATGCTGGATGTGGCTCTGCTGATGGCCAACGCCTCCCAGCTAAAGGCCGTGCTGGAGCAGGGGGAGAACTTCACCTTCTACACCCCCATCATCACCCTGATCAGCACGTCCCTGTGTCTGCAGGTCGCGGTCGGGGTCCTGCTGGTCTTCATAGGTGAGAAAACAAACAGAGCCCCGAGTCCTTTTGGTGACAAAACAACAACAAGCCCAGAGGCGTCTTCCTCTGCTTCACACCTCTCAACCTCCACTCAGCCCTTTTGTGCGTCCCTCAAGCAAGACTCACCCAACGTCAAGTCCACTGACTCCTGACAAACAGCTCATTACCAGTTGGTCTCCAGCTGTAGCCATGGCAACCGGGCCTGACACCAGGTCAGAGTTCACAAGGTTTTTTTTAGTGCTGCCGTCAGCACCCGTGGGAGTGGAGGGAGGGAGGGAGGGAGGGAGGAGGTTACCGCGCTGCTGTGGGCGCCTGTAAATGTGTCAATAAGTGCCGGCGCTCATGCCTATGCATGTCTTGGAGTAAATAGAAAGGAAATAAAATACATGAAATAAACAAAAGGAATCATCTGTTCACAGATCACAGAGACTCTGAGGATGTCTGCATTCTAACGGCCACATCCAGGCCTTTCAAGAACGGCCGCATTAAGACGAGAAGATGAGTTAGGACGAGGTTTACCGGCGTAAGTTAGACTGCAGCACATTTTACTCTGACCAGGTCACACTGACTCTCCTCATCTCTAGGATGAGTGCATGCGACTGGTGGCAGTGGTGGAATGTAACTAAGTACTCAAGAGCAAATCCTGTCAATAGCCATTAAATGTCCATTTTCGCCACGTTTTTCTTTTGGAATAAAATGTTCTATAAATCAAGCTTTGAATGATAGATGAACAAACCGTTCAGTAAAAACCTCCAGAACAAAGAGAGGAGTGAAAGTGGAACGTTTGGTGAACGTGAGAGCTACTGGAGTGGAGATGTCTGGATCAGAGTCTGAGAACAAGTCCTTTAGAGAAAACGGCGTTTAAAGATTTATTTAGTGAAATGACCATTTAGAAGACACTCCAGGAGAATAATGAACTACTAGATATCACCATGAAGCTTCCCCAGACGATTACTCACCTTAAACACGTTTTCTGAAATGTTTAAATATGCAAATGAGGCATTATCTTATGGTAACTTTTGGTGAATTAAGGAGAAATAGATGAAGATAAAGAAGTAAAACAAACAGCTCCATGTGTGTTTTGGATGTTTTCTTTCCACTAGTGTGAATGAAGACGTGTTAAAGAATACAAATACACAATGAGTGCATGAAAGAAGGATGTTTTACTCTCAGTTCACAAAAAAAAAGGCATAATAGCCGTGATTAATCATCATTATGATAATCACTCATAATTGACTGTCAAATTAGATTTTCACATGTTGTTGTTTGCACTGTGAAAGATGTCAGAACGAGGGTCATCACCCCCCCCCCCTCACTCTTCATCACTCCTTTCTTTCCTCTTCCTTCATTTTCTTTGACCGCTGTGAACCCCGCTGCTCCTCCCTCTCCCGTGGATCCAGCTCCGTCTAATGGAGCCGGTGGAGCGTGATGTGAGCGGCCTACATACCGCCGACCCCCCCGACCCCACCCGCTACCCCACCCCGGGCAGATCACACACACACACACACGCAGCCAAGAAGGGTCCTTACACAGTTTAACCTTTTGATAATCCCCCCCACCCTCCCGCGCACACACACACACACACACACACACACACACACACACACACACACACACACACACACACACACACACACACACACACCATGTGCCAGTGGAGTCGCAGATAAACTGTAAACCTCCTACACACACATTTACCTGAAATCTAGCTTCATTTAACATTCAGTCAACATCGTTTTATGTCATTTTCACAACATGGATTACTTGTTTTTTTGCATCATGTTGATCATAGTGTTAACAAAGCACACACACACACACACACACACACACACACACACACACACAATGAAGTGGATATAAAGGAAATACAAGCTTCCCTCGATCAGCTCACTCTTCCCTGTATTGTTCTTTGTTTATTTCTCTGTGCTCTGTATTTGACTATATTAGTCCTACCAAACAATAATCATTTTCTAATGTATAACATACTTTACCACTACTTTTCTGAACGTTATATCCGTCTTGGTACGGTACCCAAACAAGCACATGGAGCTAATTGTGTTTTATTGACATTAGCTCCACTATGAATTGTTTACGGTCTCACAGAGGCCACTGGTATATGTAAAGAAACAGCAATAATCATTTCACAATCAACCAATTCATCCTTACATTTATTGTTCTTTTCTTCTGACCTTGTTAAAACACAAGTACCACAATGAGAACCCTTCCTTATAAACACACTGTGATAGACTTATGCTGAATTTGGGAGAGTATTGAGAGTATTGAGGGTATTGAGGGTATTGAGAGTATTGAGGGTATTGAGGGTATTGAGGGTATTGAGAGTATTGAGAGTATTGAGGGTATTGAGAGTATTGAGGGTATTGAGAGTATTGAGAGTATTGAGGGTATTGAGAGTATTGAGGGTATTGAGAGTATTGAGAGTATTGAGGGTATTGAGAGTATTGAGGGTATTGAGAGTATTGAGGGTATTGAGAGTATTGAGAGTATTGAGGGTATTGAGAGTATTGAGAGTATTGAGAGTATTGAGGGTATTGAGAGTATTGAGGGTATTGAGAGTATTGAGGGTATTGAGAGTATTGAGGGTATTGAGAGTATTGAGAGTATTGAGGGTATTGAGAGTATTGAGAGTATTGAGAGTATTGAGGGTATTGAGAGTATTGAGGGTATTGAGAGTATTGAGAGTATTGAGAGTATTGAGAGTATTGAGGGTATTGAGAGTATTGAGGGTATTGAGAGTATTGAGGGTATTGAGAGTATTGAGAGTATTGAGGGTATTGAGAGTATTGAGGGTATTGAGAGTATTGAGGGTATTGAGAGTATTGAGGGTATTGAGAGTATTGAGAGTATTGAGGGTATTGAGAGTATTGAGGGTATTGAGAGTATTGAGGGTATTGAGAGTATTGAGAGTATTGAGGGTATTGAGAGTATTGAGGGTATTGAGAGTATTGAGAGTATTGAGGGTATTGAGAGTATTGAGGGTATTGAGGGTATTGAGGGTATTGAGAGTATTGAGAGTATTGAGGGTATTGCTGTGTCACAGATATGTAGAGCGGATGAATCCCTCGTATTGAGACATCAAACAGAAGTTAAGAAACATCTACAACATTTCATCAGTTGTAATAATGATGTCCGTATTAAACTCTCATAAAATGTAAAAGTTTATTTTGGAGTTATTAAAAAGAGCCTCGGGTCTCCAGGAGCCGAATCACTGAGTTATTGTTGATATTAAATCTGTGTACAATGATGTGGCTCCAGTCCCAGAATCAAGTAGATTGCTGATGTTTAATTACACATCCAGTGGATGTGTGCGTGTGCGTGTGCGTGTGTGTGTGTGTCGTTTTTTTATGTATTTCCTGGTTTTGTCCACAGTTCGTTGGAACCTGAACGATGAACAAAATCAGCGGAGGCTGAACACCATGGAAAACTTGGCCACAAGCCTGGTTTTCATCATTGTGGTGGTCAACGTCTTCATCACGGCCTTTGGAGTCCACAGGCCGAACCGTGGCGACTGACCGCGAACACACACACACACACACACACACACACACACACACACACACACACACACACACACACACACACACACACACACACACACACACACACACACACACACACACACACACACACACAGGTATTCTCTGTTTCTGCTGCTCACATGTATTCTTTATGCTCCTCTCTTTCTCCATACAAAGGTAGCTTCTCTGCTGCCTTACTATGCAGTTGTCTCCTATAGACATCTACGTAGTCAGCATGTTTTTTTCCGGGTCCCCTCCTCCCGTGACCTGACCCTCACATTCCCCTACCTGACCTACAAACACACTGACCTCTCCAGGCTCTCAGAGAAATTTCCAACGGAAAAAAACAACAACAACTCACACGAAAACTGCTCGTTCGCCAGAAGATCATTGTCCTGAACAGCGACCAGGAGACAAAGGGGTCTGCTACGTCATGTTGGTCCTCGTGGACAAACGTGACCTCACGCCGTCTGCCTCCTTTGCTGCCCGAGAGTGACCCCGAGCACCGGCCAGACACAAACGCACACCTACACACACCTACACACACGCACAAATGCTGACAGCAGGACAGGCTTCAATTTTTAATTGCGTCGATGACGTTCGAGCGAGATGTCAGGGCTCTTTTCCAGACAGCACGGTTTTGGTTGTGCCACGACTCCCCTGCGCGCCGAGCTAAAGCTGGAGTGCGTCTGTGGCTCTCTGGACCCGGCAGCTGGTGAGTCAGAGTCAACACGGCACAGGCCCCGGCAGAACTGCTTGTTAAAATGGAAGCCTTAATTAGACCCGCTGTTCCCAGCGATGTCACCGACGCCCCAATTAGAGCCCCGAGCAAATGCTCATTTAATACTCTTCGGTGGTTTTGACACAAGAACACCAAAAAAACAACAACAAAAAAAGCAGTTTGAGCCGGTTCCTTAATAAGGCGAGCGTCCGCTGAACACCTGGAGAACGTTCACGCCGTAGTTTGTGTTCACCGTGACAAAGCACCTCTTCAGATGACGAACCCGACGTCACGATCTGATCCCTTCTCCTCCTCCACAACTATCATCAGTAACCGTGGAAACAGCCAGACGAAGAGCCAGATTGATGACACACACACACACACACACACACACTCAGGGCAGATCTGTGGACTGATATATATATATATACACACACACACACACACACATAATGTATGCCCATGGCTCCTATCACTGCTGGCTCCATGAAGCTGAACATGACTACAGGGGTCCACAGCATCAGAGGATGCTGGTGATCATCAGGGCTATCAATAGCTCTGTGGATACCAGTAACTGAACAATCACCCCGGTGACAATTCCACCTCCCCCACCTCCCCCCTCCTCACAACTCCCCCTCTCTCATCTGTTGCTCCATCTTTGCAGAGAAGACAGATGCTCGGCGCCGTGGATCTCCTGAGATCAGACCCCTGAGCTCTCCTCCACAGCGGTCCTCTTCGAGGTGACCCATTATCACGACGAACACTCCAAAAAGGGGCTTCAAGCGAGTATGAAATGCATCACAAGTCTTCCTTCGGCGGGTAGCAGCGTGTAATGTAGCATTTAATTAAGTTGACTTTGCTCATTCAATCAATGAAATTGTCGTTATTAATTAATGAAGTCCGCCTGTTGCTCCGGTTTGTCATTGTTAGAGAACACCGGGACGTTTTCCGTCATCCTCGTTTCCCCACTTTGGTGGTGTGAGCGAGGCAGCAGTGCCCTCTAGTGTTCATGCTGCTCAACCAGTGAGATGAATGATTCACCTCCTGCTCTCAGAGACACAAACCCAGAGAATCACTGCTCCGCTCTTCTATTTGATGCTCATTAACGGTCCACATTTCTGTCTGTTTCTTTCTCACTTCTTTTGTCGTACGAGATTAAAAAGATAAGATACAACTCCATGTGATGTCAAAATGTGCTTTAATTGAGCAAAAAATATCTATATATATAATAGTGCAATCAGCATATTCTTCAACAGCTTCTTTATCACAGTATTAGAAGGCACTGAAAGTGTGTGAGCGGTGGAAATGTGTGTGTTGTGTGTACGAGAAACTGAGCTGCAGAATGTGTAAACATGCACAGCGCTGTTAAATGCCCAATTAGACCTCCTGTGTGTGTGTGTGTGTGTGTGTGTGTGTGTGTGTGTGTGTGTGTGTGCAAGCATGCGCTTGATTGACACCTCCTTCACTATTCTGTTGGTTTAGTCGTGCCTGTTAAGGCGGGACAATTTAATCCCTCATCATTCATATTGAGAATGATGAGGGATTAAATTGAGATCGTTTGATATCTTTAGTATTGTGCCATGAATTACACATGTGATTTTTATAAATGTATAAGATCATTTAGCATTTTGTCGCAGTAACATTCAGTTTTGTGTGAAAGCGCTCAGTGAACCACATCGTTCGGCTCAATGTACGTCACCAACATGGCCGTCACCCTGGATTTTCACGGTCTTATACAAAATGGGACTTTTATTTTTTACGTGCAAAATTAAAATTTGACATCATGTGTGTAATTTATGGCACAATTCAAACAGGATAACAAAAAAAAAAGAAGATATTTGTCTCTCGCCTTCGACTATTGTTAATAATTTCTCCAGAACAAGGTTCTGTAGCGGAGGACCCCGTGAAGGGCAGGACTCCGTCAGTTTGTTCTGATGAAGCTCCACCGAGCTTCAGACCGAGCAGAGGTCTAATCAGCAGAGAGATTGGAAACAGCTCTGTGTGTGTGTGTGTGTGTGTGTGTGTGTGTGTGTGTGTGTGTGTGTGTGTGTGCAGTTACACTCAGTTACACTTAATACCACGCTTCACCTTATCTGAAAATATGATGGGAATTATTATTGTTCTGTGCCGACAATAAATCCAGCAAAGACTGATTCATTTCAGCTGTTGGGGAAGTTGATCAGGCGTTGCTCACGAATGCGTGCCACTTCCGGCTCTGTGTAAACGAGTTTGGCACGGCAAAGTGGCAAAGCGGCACATTTCACGGCTCGCTCTTCTCTCAGCGCTGCTTCTGAAGCGTCTCACTTCTTCTGCTTTCCAACATCGGCGTAGGAGATGAAAACGTTTTTAGCGCCTTTGCTGAATCCCGCCGCAGAGCCGTGAAGAAACGGACCGGTACCCCTCAACGTCTCACCCTCTGAGGGCAGAAAGAGCGCCAACAAACGGGCTGAAGGAGTGGTTTACATATGAAATAGAAGAGGTAGCTTTGAGTGCTTCTGGACAATACTTCTGCCTCTTCCTGTACGACTTACCTCCGTAATAGTAGAGCATCGCTGCACCAACCGCGAAGCTGAAGCAGCTCACGAAGAACATCGATCCTGCAGGAGGAAAGAGAAGAGAGAACGATTTCATCAGTGACCAATGAATATCCGATCGGCATGCTAAATGAGCTTAGTGGGTTGGTGCCTTCTGAATAAATGATATGAACTTAAATAAAAGTGAAATGTACACCGACACATGCAGAGAGTCAAGAGTCCAGCGCGGCTCTGTGCAGAGACAGACGTCTTGTTGTTCACAGGCTGAACAAGGAGTGACGTGCACGACTGGTGATCGGGAGTCATCACCGATGAACCCATCTCCTCACCTTTGACCCCGCGGATGAGCCTCCGACCGTTCAAAGGAATGCGGGACAGAGGAAGCCGTTCGGGGGTTTACGCATCGGCGTAAACTGACCCACAAAGCCAGAGTCCTGGATGTAATGGGATGATGAATGGCGAGGCGGCGCGGAGCAACGGGGCCCACATTCTGATGCTCGGGGGGGTTAAAAGGGTTCGGCAGACAACTATGTTTGTGGAAGAACAAAGCGTAGTCGGGCTTAAGGGGCTTATGAGGGGATCAGCGAGGGGTCCGGAGGCACACCAACTGTAAGAGACCACCGCATCGACAAAGAAGACAGCCGAGCAGCCAAATTACACTCCTACAGATGCAGAGTGACGAGTGAAGGCTTTCCAGCACATTAACTACAAATCATTATTACGTCACACTATTTCACAAAGTCAGTTGAGAATGACTTCCTGCTGATCCCAGTATGCGTCTGTAAAGACTAGACACCTTCTGTAAACAGGTAATCCAGCACAATGCCTTCAAACTGAGGAGAGCATAGAAACAACTAAAGGAATGAACACGTTTACTGTCTGTGAAGACCAGACGCCTCAGTCAAAAACATCCAAAACACACATTCAGGTGTTTATTTGACTACTTTGTAGATTTGCGTCTTCACTTCGCTGTAACTTTACGATACAAATCCTTAAAGGACGGTTTCTCTCAATGAGTTTTATTCTCAGACTCTGATCCAGAAATCTCCACTTCTGCAGCTCTTACATCCAAACTTTACTCTTTCATTCCTCTCTGTGTTCTGAAGGTTTGTTCAGATATCATTCATAGCCGGATTCATACAACATTTAACACTAAAAACCTGATCCTGAACTATGGAGCGGTACACAGAGATATCCAAACCTCTAATAAGTCAACTAAATGAAACGAGAATGTTGAAGCTGGTTTTATCCAACGTTCAGATATCTGCTCTGGAAACAGTTGCATCATAAACAGAATCCTCTTATGATACACGTATTGACTGACTGTACCTCTGTCGTTCAGCACGTATCTCTGCGGGTGGATTGCCACAGTGGTCGTCCATGTTGGATCTTCTAGAACAGAGAGCAGAGAGAGGCGGTTAACGGGGGAACCCCTCGCTTTAAACACCAGCCTGTGTGACAGTCCAGACCGCACACCCTGGCTTCCTCGTGAGTCTTGGACAGGATGTAGAATAAGCGAACAAAAGGCCAAGACGGGGGCAATTACACAGCGGGGGATCCGCCGTCACGGGACAACCGGGGACTTCAAAGACACGGTGCACCTGTGGGTAAACCTTCTACTACGACCATACAACTAGTGTAAGAAGAGAGGAGCCTTTGAGCTTTGATGTAGACTAACACTTACGTTTAGACCTATCTTATATTGTCACGGTAGTCTGTGACTCTCCTGTACGTGTAAGGTTATATCAACACTACACTACTGCCAGACATCACTGCCTCTTAAAAACACATTTAGGTTCCTAAAGGGTTCCTGCTCAGAGTCAGATGCTAAGGTCTCTGCGGTCGCCTCAAACGGACAAACTGGTCTAGATTGGACCTTTTCCGTTTCACTTTTCATTTTCGTTCTCCCGCACGCTCGGCACTGTGGAGAAGCTACAGTTGGTTGCAATCTGCAGCCTCACCACTAGACGCCGCCAAATCCCACACACCGCACCTTTAACATACAGCAACAACGTTAACAAAGTTTGTTTGCCCCTCCCTCCTTTTTGGGGTTTTTCCACAGACACTAAAGAGTTTCTCGGGATCAGACGTGACGCTGCGTAGACATGTGACACCTGTTGGAATGAAACCGGGCCGTCTGTACCTCTGTGTCTAGCTCTGGATGGAAGGCTGGCGTAGACGTTCTCAGCGAGGATGTGAAGTCCTCTGTAGAATTCATGACACGCCTCCTCGCCCTTCCCACGCAGGTAGGTCAGCAGCTCAGCCAGCCTCACCTCGGTGGGAACGCTCAGGTCCCTGAACTGCAGGGAGACCACATGCTGAATCAAATCACTGAACACACCGGTTTACCTGAAACACTCTTCTTCTGGTCCTGGTCTGAAGCCACTGGGATGAAAAAGAGCATTATAAGTCACTATAATGAGAAACTTATCAAAATAATGATTTAGCTTCTAAAAAAGAGAAACTTACTCAACATTCTGACTTAATATCTCAAAATAATGAGTTAGTATCTCAGAAATAATGACTTAAGTAAAGATATTAAGAACACTTCTCCTTGTTTTTAGATCGATGAGACACTAAGTCATTACTTTGAGATAACTTCTCATTAAAATGACTCACAGGATCTGTTTTTTCATCACAGTGACGTTAATTGGCTTCCAGAAACAGAAAGACATGATCATTTTCAGAACCGGATGTTTTTTGGTTTGGTTTTGTTGGAACGGTGTTAAAGGTTATCTGCGGTGACCCTGTGGGCTTCCTTGTCGCTGAGTATCTGGGGGTAGATCCGGTTCAGCTGCAGCACCAGTCTGTCGACCAGTTCGGTGTCCATCCTCTGATCCGAGCAAAGGAACCGGGCGTCCCTCTGGAGCCGCTCGGGGTAATCGTCGACGTCTAGTCGAGATCGATAGAAAGGACAACAGAGGAGAGGACATGAGTATGGAGGTGATATCAGATCAAATGCTCTCCAACAGACACACTTTAGTTCATCTTCATGAAGGCATCACAGATCTAACAGATGTCAGACTTCACCCATTGGTTTTGAAGCCTTGCTTTCTGCTTTTTTAGCCGTCGCCATCTTGTTTTTTTGCAACCAGAAGCGGACAGGTAAGTACAACCGAACACGACAGGTAAATAATGTTACAATTAACTTTCATGAAGTGAAAACACTCTGAAAGGGTTAACGTTGTATGAGGAGAACAGGACCCAGACCTGACGACGCTGTGCAGCAAACCTGTCAATCAGCGTGTAGCCCCGCCCCTAAAGCATCCCCTGCTTTATGGTGTGTTTGACTCTAAATGGAGCATAATGTACTAAATGAACATCATGCTGTATTGAAGAAGACTGTAAACTAGAGATTGAGACCATAAACTCATGTTTACAATGTTTACTGAGGGAATAAATCAAGAGAGAAGTAGAGTCATTTTAGACTAGACTTCTATACAACCAGAGGAGTCGCCCCCTGGTGGACACTAGAGAGAATGCAGCTTTAAGGAACTTCTACATCAGAACTGGAGGTTGACGTTCTTATATACAGTCTGTGGTTCTGACCCTGTACGATTAGAGCACGCTACAAAAATCTTTCTTAAGGCCTGCAGATTTTATGTCTAGCCTGAACCTAAGTGGTTTCTTAGTAAGCTGGTCTTGGCATCGGTCCTGTTCTGAAAATAAATGACTAAGAGGTTTATTCTCCTGTTTAGAAAGGTGAATGCAGGGGCTGTAAAATTGGCATCGGCATGAACAACATGTAGTAAACACCAGTCTGGTGAGGCCCGTGTTCTCTAACGGTGTAAAGGATGTATTTAGTGAACCTCTTTGAAGGACCCTGATTTCAACACCTAATCCCACATTGTCTCGCAAACTCACTGTCGCCGTCGTCCCCAGCTCCCTAGGTCTTCAGCACCGAGGTGAGAAGGAAGACTGTGGGCACTAGAACAACAAGGGTGGAGGCCGAAGGGTCCCTCAGCACGCCTTGGTGAGGGCTTTACTGGAGAGCAGCGTGGATCTTTGCATGTTTGACATCCATCATTCCACTGATCTCAGTACAGATTCTTTCCTGTGTAACATTTATCATCAAGTTAAACTCTATAAATAAAAACTCTTTATTCTGGTAATGTCTTCAAACATGTGAGGAAGAACATCCTGACTCCTGCTACAAACAAACAAGACTAAAGTCAGATGTAAGCTCCTCAGTCGTTCTTTAAGAGAGAAGTTCTTGTTGGTTGATGGAGCAGCTTCATCGTGCATGTTAAATGACATCATGTTAAATAGACCTGTCTTTGATACCTGGACAGAAGAGTAGATACGTGAGGTCAACGTCACATTGCTGCAGCAACTAAACTTACAACTTCCGTGCAACAAGTGGCGCACGCACACCGCGCAGCGACCGTTTGGAGGCAGAAGTCCTTTCATTTCTAATCCCAAACGAGCCACAAACATCTTACCGTGATTCACGAACCTGTCATACTGACAAACAACACGGCCGTGTAGGCGCTCGCTCGCTCCCTCCGACCGACCGACCGACCGAGCAGCCTCCCGGTGAAGCTTCCCGGTCCTCCCCACCTGGTGCGACGGTGGCTGCTGTCCGGTTACATCAGCGCGCTGCGCGGCTCTGCGCCGCCCCGCTGCGCGCGGAGCCACATGACTGACCTCAGGGGCCACGCGGTGATTATCAAGCCGCAGACACCGACGGTAGAGACTGAGCTGATTACCGGCAGATAAGCACGAGGTGTCAGTCATCACGTTATTGTATTCCCCTGTCCCCTGTAGCCTATTAGACCTTATTTTTATTTCTATATAATATTTCTATATAATAAAACCAGTCTTGTCAGTATTATATTGTCCACCATTGAAATGCCTGTGTGTGCACTACATCACCACATCACTGTACATCATTTGCATTGGTCCTTCAGAGGGAAGTGTGCATCATTGCAGTGTGATCCAGTCTCACACGTTCTCAGTAGAAGTCTTTATTCATTTATTCACATTCTTTAACAAAAAGAAGATATGTACACACTACCAGCTGGTGCTCTCCAGCTGCTCCCCTCAAACAACAAAGTGCACTTTGTAGCACTGAGATGACGTGCGTCCCATTAAAACACCTTAACAACAACACAACAACATAACGGTTTCTGAAAAGCTGAATGGAGCATGGAGGTCTTTGGACCTTCTATGTACAGCGAGTATCATCTATCAAGGCCGGTGTACCGAAGGTGCAGTGGCTCCCCTTTTCAGACAGAGGGCAGTGTGCCATCACGGTTCAAGAAAGGCACATGACTGTCACATCAGGAGGCCTGTGGAGCCCTCACACTGCAGAGCTGCAGATGTTATCATTTCAACAACATCAGGAATGCTGCGTTGCTTCTCCCCGTAGTCCTCATCCTACAGACCGACATGTTTGGTTCTGCTCCTCCCGTGTAATGCGTCCTCACACCGATATAATCCGAATGGAGAACTCTTTGGCAGGCTTCACATTCCCGGTGCCGGACTCATCTGCGGTCGATGGGATCCTTCCCGACACGCCGCTCTGCTGTCCCCTGTACTGCCGCACAAACCTGGGCCCCGCTGCCGAGACCTGGACCGGGCCCGGGTTCGCAGTTTGACGGGACCGAGGGGGTCCGTTGTATTCGGACGGACCAGAGGTCTGTGCGGCTCCCGGGCCTCTGGGTAAGAGAGGCTGGTCGTAGCCAAAGCCGGGGAGAGTAGAAGGCGGAGCAGTGGGGCCGTACGCAAACTGCTGACATCTGTGGAATCAAGACAGGAAGTTGTTTTTGGTCTTTTTCACCCCTCCCCCCCCTTTAAGCAAAAGTCAGCCCAAAGTCAGCCCACATCTCACCTGCAGGCTCGCGTGTTGTCACACACGGCCGGGCTGCCGGTGTCCCACAGAGACTGCACTTTGTCCTGGTCGTTGTTGTTGTTGTTGTTCCTGCCTTTGTGGCTGTAGCGAGACCTGCTGTCCCCCTGACGCTGGGCCGGCTCCTCCCACTGCCACACGTCTGACTCCCTGTTCAAGACGCACATTTACATCTGTTTAAAACGTCAGTGTTTCACTTTGATAATGCATCACAGGAGTCTGTCTTTGTTCTTCTCCAGTCTTTGCTTCAACTGATGGGAAGTAAACACAACGTTGAGGTGTTTGTGCTTGACTTGAGTATTTCCATGTTATGGGATGTTGTAGTTTTTACGACACTAACAGCTTTACAGATTCTGTACTTTCAGTACATTTTAACTGTCAACATAACGTTTGTTTCTCCTCTCATGATTTTAAGGGAAGGACTTTTACTTGCAACAGAGTATCGGTTCGTTTACGTCACCTCTCGTGGTTTTTCCTTTTGTCCTCTTTCATGCAGTCGAGCAGACAGCAGGTGATGAAGGCCACCGACATGAAGAAGATAATGGCCAAGCTCACGATGGATGCCAGCACGGCCACGCGGAAACCGTGGTCGTCAAAGGGAGACACGGCTGGAGCGAGGGAAGAAGAGGAAGAAGCAGACGGGTGACTGATCCAGCCATGATGCTTCCATACAACACATTTATTTGACGGCTCCATTTACCGTGCTGCAAAATCTATGTACAACAAGTCCTTATCAGACTCTGCCACCTTAGGCTTCACAGACAAGTCACAGGCTGCTATATATACAGCATATATATATATATATGCTGTATATATGTATACATATAAACTGAAGGGGAAACAAAACATAAATCCTGTTTCTTCATTTCTTCCAGCCTCACACCAGACAGCGCCTTCTCTCCCATGATGATTGATCCTGAAACATAGTCAGGCTCTTGCTCTCACTTTTCCCACTCGCTCTTCAAAAGAGCGGCGAACTCTGCACCTGCTGCAAATGATTCCTCTCTGCCTCACTTTGCATTAATATTCTCCTCTAATGAGCTTCATCCCCAAGCGAGAAATGATTTTCTCTCGAATGTGTCCTCACATAATTCAGAAGAATTAATTATCGCAAGTTGAACCCTACCTTAAGTGTCTTTGGGTAACATTGCCCATAGCAACTACTGCCCATCACATAATGTTTAATATTTATATATATATATATATATATATATATATATATATATATATATATATATATCGTCTCTTCAGGATAATGAGAGGAGAGTTTTGCAGCCGCTGCAATTCTTCCAGTAAAAGCTTTTGGAACATTTAATCTGTCCGCACATGTTTCATTTAGAGTGTATGAGAGACTTTTTATGTTTCACTATATTGATAAGAAAAGGGGTTTGTTGCTACTCACGTTTACAGTAGGTGTCCCCCACCCAGTGGGGGCTGTTGGTGTCCATGACACACATCAGCTCCCCCCCCACCAGCGTGTGTTTGGCTGGGCACTGCAGGGAAATGACCGTGCCCACGGTGGTGCCGTTGCCCTGGATGATCCTCTGGGTGCCCAGGGCCGGCAGGGGCCTGGGTGTGCACTGAGCCTGGGTCTGACCTGAGAGAGAGAGAGAGAGAGAGAGAGAGAGAGAGAGAGAGAGGGTGAGAGAGAGAGAGAGAGAGAGAGAGGACAGGTCAGTCGGGCGTGTGAATAAAAACAGTGGCTGTGTTGCAGATGTTCAGACGCTCACTAATCATCAGAAGTTCAGCCGTAGTTTGAACACATGTATAATTCATGTGTCTCCAAAAGAAGATGAGTTTCTTTTACAGAGACGATCAGAACGCTCAGGTCTCTGTTCATTCAGGGAGAACAGAGAGAACAACAAAGACAAAGAGAGTCAGTGTGGGATGAACTATCAGTACTGGACCCCTGTAGGGCAGCAGAACCATGCGTGACAAAACACTGCCCCCCCCCCCCCCCCTCCGTAACAGCTGCTTCACTGCATCGAACTCTAACAGTATCGAAGCAGGGAATGTGATAAATCATTAAACAATCTGCCATGCTAAACAACCGGCTACCATACGGCACAGTCCTCGGCCCGTTAGAGGAGGTTCCTCTCTGAGTCAGAACCTACAGCATGGGAGCATCACCTCATCATGACACGAGCTGCTGGAACGCACATAAACACGATGACATCATGTCGGTGATTTCCAACGGGGCCGGGAAGGATAATGTGATCAGGCCCAAGACGAGTCCAAACCAGCTGTTTACTGGGAGAAACATCTGCTTCTGGCTTTAAAACAACAACAACAACAACAACAACAACAACAATGCACTTGAGAGATTTTGGATTGTTCCTCTTTTGTGACTTTTAAATGAAGGAAAAACCCTCCAAGGATGTGAGGACACACTTGTGGTGCACTTTGATCACCACAAGGGGCGTCACATCACAATAAAAGTTTGTAGCATCACTGACAGTGGGGACAGGAAGACATGAAGACAGGAAGACAGGAAGACAGGAAGACATGTTCTCTCTAAAGGAATCCACTCGCTTCTCATGTGATCATCTGTGACGGACTTCACCGGGATGAAAGCTAACCTTCAGGCTATTAGAATTAGCCCAGCGTGTCCCATTCGATGCAACGATAAATAGAGAGCATCACTTTTATGTAACTGGCGTGCGTGTGGCCGCGCGCGCGTGCGCGTGAGATGCTCAGCCCAGCCCAGCATCGGCGCGAGGAGTTCCTGATGTTAAAGACACCAGTGATCGACCTTTCCTCTTCAATACACAGATGAATGCATGAATGAATGAATGAATTAATTAATGTGAACGATAGGTGTGCAGGAAGTTGACGTTCATTCAAAAACGCCACATGGTCACTTATCGCGTGATGTGAAGTGGATTTATGAATGCGATTTATTAATATGTTTCTCGGAAATGATCACACACACACACACACACACACACACACACACACACACACACACACATTAAAACAATAAACGATAGAAGTCTGCATAATGCACCACGTTATACCTGACAATGAATCCTGGAACTACTGTGGGGAAGCTGCTGTCTGTCGCTGTAAGTCCCTCCAGGATGTTACACAAGAGGGAATAAAGGTCTAGCTTCACACACTTTAAATCTCTGTACGCAGTCTGCAGATAAGCCCCTCACTAAACATATTCATGTTCAATCCTTCGTGTTATTAATAGAAGTGGACTCACAGCAAAGTGCCGAAAAACAAACAAACGCACGTTCGCTTCAACTCGAGTGTGAATTCGACACCACTCGGCTGGTGGTGTCTTTACCTGACTTGCTCCGGTCACGGCTGTCATCCACAGTCCCGGACACATCTGCGATGGAAGCTGTCGCCGCTGACATGGTGGTGGCAGACAGACGGCCTCCCTCTGAGTCCCCTGCTCGGCTCCTTGGGTTGTGCGTAAAGACTGCGCAACGGTGCTCCTCCGTGCCCGGTGCGGGGTAAACAAGTCGGGAATTCCGCGTAGAGCTGGAGTCGTGCGTGAGCTTCTCCGCGCGATCCTATTCGCCTCTGTAGCTTCCAGTGAACAGCTTCTCATTCACAGAGTCCTCCCACAATGGTTGTTATCCCCTCTCTCTCTCTCTCTCTCTCTCTCTCTCTCTCTCTCTCTCTCTCTCTCTCTCTCTCTCTCTCTCACCGCAGCGGGAACGGATTCTAATTCCCCGGTTCGGACAGCGCGCTGTGGCGGGCCGAGCGCACGAGAGGACGACGAGACACGTAGTGATCGGTCGAGAAACCTGTCGGCCAAAGAGACAAATGACTCTGTGGATCCCAGCAGGTCGGGTCTGAGCCAGCAGGAGGACACCGACGAGTGACTACAGAACCAAGAGCCGCTCTCTGGGGGGCAGGATGTCGCTCTTGAATCAGGATGTGGTGCTTCAGACACGGTTCAGCATGTGATGAAGAAACACACACACACGCAACACACACACACACACACACACACACACACACACACACACACACACACACACACACACGCACACACACACACAGACTTGATCAGTGATGTAAAGTTCATCTGTAAGAGATCATGTTTGCCACTTCACAGTCAATGTGCCCATTTCTTCAGTTCATGTTTGTGTGAGTGTGTGTGGAGTTAAATCAAAGAGAGCCGGTCCAGCATGTGGATCATCGAGAAGACTGATAGAACAACAGAGAAGGGTTTTTGTTATAAGAGGTGTGAGAGGGAGAGACACAGTTCAGTAAAATGACATGTTTGACTCAATGTCAAAAGTGCTGCTTTCAGTAACAACACCTCAGGTCCTGTTTTCACTTCTCTGTCTGTGTCTCACTGTCTCATTGTGTCTCACAGTGTCTCTCTGTTGGCTTTAGGCTTGTGGTGAAGGTGATAACCGGTGGTATAACAGATATGAATCATGACACTGTGTCCCTGCTCTGGTTTCCTGACGTGTGTCTCTGAATAGAAGGAGTATCCACGGCTGGTTGCTCTACTGGGTAATAATAACGATACATACATGAATCAAAAGCATCTTTTATCATACCTGACAGAATAGAACGCTCCTGTTTTCACTTTGCGTTGTCACGGCGGCCGGTCTACCGTCGTTGAGGATTCTGAGCACGATGTTTCTGCGCTGGGCGATAAGTGTCTCTCCACAGGCTCGGCCCGGTTCACCTGAGCAAACCCCCACACAGCACCTCAAACACAGGGAGCCTCTGTTCAGACAGCAGGTGGCCTCATCATTCAGGAATATATATTAGCGCCGCTGATTAAAGGTGCTCGTACTCGGGACTGAAGGATGTTAATGCTCAAGGGTTGTGTTAAAAAACGCAATACTTATTGTGCCTTCTGCTATAGAGGAGCATTGTTCTTCAGGGTACATTTATCTAGACTCGACAGGACAGGAAGCAGATGTGTTCTGGTTGCCTGCTCAGACACACGTCGTACTTGTTTCCACTGAAGTCTTCATCATGAGGCATTAAAACAAAGTCTCCTAAACGTTGAAGGCTGGAGTTCAGCTCCCGGTGATCCCAGATGTTTATGAACACCAGCCAGCTCCCTTAAATCAACTTGTTGTTCAACCCTCTGCTGAGCGTGCTCAGTAACACCACCTTCTATCCTACTAATTCACTTCTCCAGAATGTGTTCAGAGGTGGAGGAAGACGGAGGAAGAGACCCAGTGGACGAGGACACTTTGAGGAATTAGTCTGCTTAACGTGTTTGAGTATTCTCTTCTAAATTTGCGAGACGGTTGCTACAGCAACAGTTAGTGTGTCCTGGCGTATACAGTCTCAGCGGGTTCAGTTTGGACTCCGAGTGCCTTCCCCTTTATTCTCTGGTGTGCTCTGAAGTCTGTGCAGCCACGAGGCCCAGGACGAGGCCCGGGACGGTCCATCACGCCTCTTGTACCGTGTTGAAAAGGGACGAAGATCTTACCGAGCATATTGTTTAGAAGGTGACCGAGAGGAGAACACTAAGAGGAGACGTGATGTTCACATGAGCAAAGAGAAGACGTAGTATTATTAGCCTGATCTGACAGGAGAGGCAGAGGAGAGGTGAGAGCGGTCAGCGCTGTGTCTCTGCTGGAGGGGGGGGGGGGGGGGGGCTCCATCACGCAGGTAATTAGGTATGAGCAGGAAGGCCCCCCCCTCTCCCCCCCTTCTCACGCTGCCAGCGGGCCCCGTCAACAACGCGCCGCTCCAACCAGGCCACATATGGCTGGAGGTCTGGGCGGAGGAGACTGGAGGTGATCTCTCTGAAGCGCCCTTGGTTAGTTAGTTCCTAAAGTCATAAAGCAAACGGTGAGATGTTGATGCATCAAAGGTTTATTCTACAGAGGCGCTAAAGACTGTTGAGTCATTATGAAGCTGCAAACCAACTGAAGTCTTTCATTCTTTTGAATGAAGTGAAATTCTTCTCAGAGGCCGTTTAATGTTAACATGAGCTGCTGCAGTAATGAGTCCTGAAACCTGGAAGTGAGTTAGCGTTTTTTAAACTTCTGGTTCAATGCTTTTTTTTTAACGGGCTTTAACTTTTCTTAAAAGAGGCAGTTAATAACAAGTGCCTCGTAGTGTGTGCTCTCGCTCATACTAACGATGGTGCTTCCTTTGTGAAGAGTATCTTGTTTGAACCAAACGTGTATCATAAACGTTAAATCCAATGAAAACAAAAAGTCCCAGTGAGACGCTTCAACACGTTCTCTAGCGCTCTACGTAACCCTCTAGCGTCAGTTTTGGACGTGTCGGGACGGCGTCTTTACTAAATGAACTTCCGTCTTCGCAGGAAGTCGGTGTCAGACGCAGAGCGGCGCTGACCAGCATCGGTGTTTAGCGAGCTGGAAGTTCGACCCGCTTGGATGCTAAATCACTGCCTCCAGAAATACTTCCCTGCAGCGCTCTATTAAGGACGGACTGTCTGTGTACTGCTGAGAAATGCACGTTTGAAAACCCTTGTTAACTAAAGTGCAGACAAAATGACACCACATTATCTTCATCTTTATCTCTCTCTCTCACACACACACACACACACACACACACACACACACACCTGGTGATCCATCCATAACATCATTAACACTCCCTTCTCTGTTTCCTGTGTCTGTAATCTCTGAACAAATCACTTGCTCGGGCTGGATCGTGGCCGCCAGCGAGCCGGGCCGATCCATAAATCTGCCCCTCCACTCGCTCGCTGGGGAGAGAGCGAAGAATGGAGGAGAGAGGAGAGAGGAGGGAGGAGGGAGGAGGGAGGAGGGAAACGGGTGGCAGGTAAGAAGAATGAGACTTCAGGAGGAAATTGAGTTGATCAAGCATTTCTTTGCCACAGACGTGCGCAGCTTGCAAGGCACGTCTTACAGATACACGGCACCTCTCAGACGCCACAGAGGATGAGGGGCAGAAGTACTGTGGTGGTGCTGAGGGGGGGGGGGGGGGGGGGGGGGGGTTGAATTGCAGCTTTTACTTTAATATCCATAAGCTTCAATGATACGGAAGTGTTGGTTCTTCGTGCTGATTGGTTTTTCACCACACGAGAGAATACCATTTGAAACATAGAACGTAAGAGGCACTAAAAAGAAATAAAATCAAAATGTGACACTTAAAAGAAGAGAAGAGCCACGCTGGCAGCTCTGTGAGCTAAATGCTAATCCCAGTGAAACATGCCATCAGTGACAATGTTAACATGCTGGTGTTGTAGCAGGTAACGTTTAGCATGCTACCTGTAGCTAATTGATTATTAGCGCAAAACAAAGTGCAACTGAGGTTGACGGGAACGTGATTAGTGCAAACAGCAGGAAGTAATGCCGGCAGATATTTGATTTGATACGCTGATGGGATGTAAGAGGATTATTGACCATGTGGCTCATTCTGTATGTGTGCTAATGAGTTTCTGTGATCTCACCTCGAGTTACTAGACGGCAGCTTTAGTTCAACTCCTTCTAATTTAATCCTCACTTCCAGTTTTCACTTTTCTTTAATTCATGAGTAACGGCTGAAGATGGTGTAAGGATATGCTATGAGCTAAATGCTAACATGCTGACGTTTAGCTGGTATGTTTGACCATAATGAGTATCCAATACTTTTACATGCTATTATAATGAACGTCCACCCAACCGTTATCCAGACATTTCCCTCAAAATCTCAAACGTCAACCCCACGATGGGGCTGCAGAGCAGAGGATCACCACAGTCCTTAAGATTCATCATCTGGGAACCATGAATGTCTGACCTAAAATGTACAGCATTTCCTTCAAAAGTTAATGTTTAAATCTTGACCAAAGTGGTGGACAGACCGACGTTTCAATCCCTAAAACAACACTGCGAGCATTGCTAAAAATGTCAATATTCAAAATAATATATTCCTTCATTGACTACTGAGGAGAGAATCGTATTCCTTGACTCCCTTTATCAGGGCGGAGAGTTGATGTATTACATTGCTGCAATACTTTCACCACCCCTGAGAAAAACAAATGCATACATGAGCGAAGAGTGAAGGAACGCACGAAACACACAACAAGAGAATCGCAACACTTCCACCGTGTCACAGCTGCCCTGCAGGTTCCTTAAGTGCAGCAGCGTTGATACGACTGGAGCAACCGGGGACGGGTCCTGCTGAGGCATCGACGGAGAGCTAACGGCGGGGCGGCACCGACGGTGCCGAAGATATCGAATGAAGGATGAGAGAGTCTGGAGGGTGGCAGGAATGGATTCACTGACAGAAAACAGGAGGGGAAGGAAAGTGATACGGTAGTTTGTCCTGAACATAGAAGGAGGGGAGACTAAGGGAGGAGAGAGAGAGAGAGAGTGCTGCTGCAAATACAGAAAGCTGTATCACTTGTTCTAGAGTTGTTCAGAGGAGGCAGCACACCAGAAACAGAAAAGACAAGGAGCAGAGTTTGATGACCGACACAAGAATGAATCTGTCAGGGATGTCCTGGTCTAGTGGCTCCACTGTGACGTTCATCCTGTTCTTATCTTGGCTCTGTTTTCAATGTAACGTCCTCACAGATTCACATTGAGAACGTGGTCACCGTCTCTGGGTCCAGTAGAGCTTTCACTACAACCTCTCCAGGCCCAGTATTTGCTCCAGCAGTGAGTGGATGAAGCTGAATGTGTGTGTGTGTGTGTGTGTGTCTCAGATGAAATGTGAGATGTTATATATGTGCACATTTTGAATCAGATGATTGCCGTTGTTCCGAAGGACTCCTGGTTTCCCTCGGTGAGCTTTAGATGCTGCCGCGTCGCTCCACAATGTTCCGTAGGAGCTGATGAGATGTTAGATGTTCTGTGTAATAAGATATTCAGGTCTGGTGTTTTACATCGTCGTCTGCTCAATGGCCCGCAGCAGACGGTGTTCAGTTACGCATTGTGTTTTTCCTCATTAGACGTGCTCATTTAGGCTGCTGCGTGCAAGTTCACACACACGTTTACATATCCGTCAGAATAAAAACAAGTGTGAAGCTCCAAAGGAACACATTAGATATCAAGTTAACTTGGGAATGAAGTGAGAAACACTCTATTGTCCCGTGAAGCGATGTGGGAGGGTGTAACTGATAACACGGCGTATCTGATGCTTTTCTGGTCATTTACTTAAAAAGACCTCAAATCAGCATCATCGAATCAAGCTTAACGACTTCTAATTAGCATTTAATGATGCGGACGACCAAGCCTCTCCAGTGGCTGCAAATCTGAACGAGATTAGTTTTATTTCCCGCCTGCGAATGAGACGAAGATGTGAATAATGTTGTCTCTGGTGATTTATTGTTACTATTACAGCAATTCGTCATAATCATCCGGTAAATATCCATCGTGTAGCTCCAGATCTTGTGATTACATGTAGGACGTTTCCCCCGGGGCGTCCTGATGGATCCGTGTTTCAGCGAGGAGGCCCGGGGCGTGACGTCTTCAGAGCCGACCAAGAACAACAGTTATGAAATTCCATTTTGTCGAGCGTCTGACTTCCAGAGTCGTTTGTTTGGTGAGGTGTTAAAAAAAAACAACCCCATCTTACATCAACCACACCCAGGCAATGAAACCGTGTCTGTGTGCGTGTGTGTGTGCGTCTGCACAGAGTACTAATCGTGAAAATGGCAGGAAACAGTCGCAACCACTTCCTTTACAGGAAAGCAGAAGCATTGCTTTACTGAAGCTCACAAAAGAAAAGTTTCAGCGTGGGTGTTGCTGCAGATGTAGTGTAGTGTTTGTAACAAAGGGCGAACGGTCCAAGTGGAACCAAAAGAAAATATGAAAATAAAATGTAATAATAGAGAGAAGATTTTCCTCATGGACTGCATAAGCCAAACACACCATACAAAGCAGTAAGAGTGACTAACAACCAGCGATGTAAAGCATCCTAAAGCACCAGTGATGTATGCAGGCAATCGGCTCGAAGCTGACATAAAAGACATGCAGCAGCGGCGAGGTACAGCTGTGTGTGTGTGTGTGTGTGTGTGTGTGTGTGTGTGTGGTAGTTCTGTTAGCTGTTAGCAGACAGGTCAACACCGGGAGGTGAGCAGCAGTGAGTGTACTGGTCGTTCCATTAGCTGCAAGCCAAACACGCCACAAACCGTTCTCCTTTGGGGGGGGGGGGGGGGGGGTCGGAGATGCACTCAGCTGTGTTATCACATGCGGCCCCTACTGGTCCGGTGGGGCCGGTTAAGAGTGAGGAGTCAGCAGGCAGTCAATGGCAGAATCAAACAGAAACCACCACCGGAGGTCCTTCAGCATGCAGCCCAAATATCACACAGTTTGCTGCTGCAGAATGTGAGATCAGCAGCGGACAGACACAGAGGTGGACACTAACGCACTCACGGACGCATGCACTCAGTCACACACACACACACACACGTTAACAAACGCATGGTCTTCCTCTGAGCTGAATGCATGCCACACTGCTTCTGTTAGCATTCATCTCAGAGTACAGCTGAGGTTAACGGGTGTTCAGTCGGAGCTTTAGAGGCGTGGTTGGCGCTACATAAAAAGTCAGGGTTAACATCAATGTTCTTATGAATCATCGTCAATGGGCCGATGCTGTTCGTACCAAAGCTCATGTCACTCCATCAGCGGTTATCTTGACACGCGTCACTCTGCTGTTGGACGGACTGGGCGAAGAGAGGAGAGACATGTGAGCTACTGTATTTAGTAGCTCGTCCTTCCCACTTTCCCCAAATAGGTAGGTCAGCTGGGTGGTGCATTCAGAGATTTGGGAATGCAAAATGCAAATGTTTCTAGGCCACACAGATGCACACACACACACACACACACACACACACACACACACACACACACACACAGCTGGTAAGAGGCTTACGCTCCAGTGGCATATGACAGATTTCCCATTAAAACCATTCCCCTCAGCTGCTGTGGGACAGGAACAAGAGTCCTGCACAACCTGAAAACCCTGAACAAATGCACTCATTTGAAATGTTCCGGTTTTTCTGTCCCCTGCAACTTTATGAGGACAACTTGTGACACAGACGACGCTGCGCTTTGTGTTAATTCCTGGAGGTCTGCGCCCTGGGTGAATAGAGGCGTTAAGGGAAGGCCTCGAGGCCTCCTGGTGGAGGCTCCGCTGCAACCTTGGTAGAATCAGCTGTTACTGGCAAACACACACATGAAGAGGTTCAAGCAAGAAAGGGCGGTGCGATGCAGAGATGCATGAAAAGAAGTAAAACTAAACCTCCGACTAAACCTCAATTTGCACCGTTGAGAAAAAGAAGAGCGACTCAGAGACTGGAGTTGAGAGGACTCCACGCAGCACCGCCCTGTTCTAGATGTACCGCGAGTAAAGTGACAGAAGGAGGCCGTCAGCAGTTCCTTCTCCGTCTCTGCACCGCCGCTCACAGCTCCACAGAGAGACCGGCCGTTCCAATTCATCATTTTGACACTCGTGGCGTTGACTCGCTAAACAAAGAAGTTGCGGCTCACACAGCCTATCAATAGCTGTCGCCTCCTCTTTCTCCTGTAGGTTTACGTCCACAAGACCTGCTGAAAAACAAGCGTGATGACGACAAAGTGTGAAGAGAAATGGACTGGAGGCAACTGCGACAGCTTGAATACCCCCTCTCTCTCTCCACTCATACTTGTATGTACACACACACACACACACACACACACACACACACATCTGAGAGCTGAAATCAGCCGTAACTCAAGCACCCGACCCCTTCAGTAAATCAGGTCCTATAATTCTTCTTTCCTTTCTTAGTTTTGCGTTGTTCTCTCTTTCCAGGGCTGCATGCATGAATTAATTACATCCAACCACTACAGGCCCTGCACACGTGCATGCACACACCCACACATACATCAGTGTGTGTGATTCATATTTAAATTGTTTGATTTCTTACTGTGAAACTGATCACAAGCAGCAGATAAACGGTGCAGCTGTGGCTCGTAGCAGTGATGAGACGTGACTATGAAGTGATCCGCCTGTTCCACAACACGGCGAGTCACTGTGTCACGGCTGCACTGACACACACACACACACACACACACACACACACACACACACACACACACACACACACACACACACACACACACACAGCAGGCAAAGCCACAGTGTTGACTTCCATGTCCTACAGATCTATATGCTGCAGATCTATATTGTCCAGCAGTCTGAATCCATATCAAAACACACACACTTGGAAGCCAACAAGAACTTGCACAGAGCCAAAGCATCTGAATCACAGCTGACAGGAGCTCAGCATGAAGCACAGTAAACAGGGAAGTGGAAAAGCCTGAAATCTAATCTGATATTATTGTTCATTAACCGTGGAGAGTCTGTCTGTCTCTCCACCAGATGGACGACTAGATGGGTAGAATTTGGTACCAGAGCCGCTAGCATGCTTGAAGACACGTAGTCCTCTGAGTTCTTTAAATGAACGTTGTTTTGTTCTTCTTCTGTTCTCCGCTATTAAGGTGCAAAGAGTCAAAAACACTGAGTACCAAACTGAAGTGAACATGAAGTTAAAGAAGTGGTGTGTAGAGTCTAGTGGCATCTAGTGGTGACGTTGCAGATTGCATCTAACTTAATAGACTTACGCTGACTCCTCCCTTTTCCAAGCGTGTCTGAGAACTACGGTGGCCTTCAGGTAACGTAAAAAACGCAAAAGGCTTTCTACTACTACTACTACTACTACTACTACTACTACTAGTGTAGAAAGATGACAGTACAGCAGGACGTACTCTGAAGAGAACACGTTCTCTATGTAGATATAAACAGCCCAATCTGAGCCAACTTGATAAACTAATAGTTTATAATATATTATAAACTATTAGTTTACTATTAGTATATATATTATATTCCCCCTAACTCCCACACACTGTTCCTTTAAAGGGAACCACAGTATAGTAAGACTAAATGACCCGTTAACATGCTCACATACAGTATATAAGCCACGTGTTCCTTAATCCTCTTAACGTCCCGTCAGCGTATTAAATCAAATATCCGATATTTTCATATGCTGTTTCATGTGTCGCATCAATGCAGGATCAAGTGAGCATCAATTCATTCCCTTACTGTAGAGGAGAAAGCACAGTATGGGTAGAGTGTGTGTGTGTGTGTGTGTGTGTGTGTGTGTGTGTGTGTGTGTGTGTGTGTGTGTGTGTGTGTGTGTGTGTGTGTATGTTCCATGAAAAGACAAAGAGAAACACGCTCGCACACGGAACCTCATGACACGTGAAGTCTGTTGTTGGACAGCGCGTACTGAAGGAATCACAACGTCTGTTTATTGATGATATGCTTCACTGCTGTTCCACTGTTTGCACAATCCATGTTCAACACACTCACTGCTGCTCACTTACAGAACGACAAGAAGGAACTCTGGGGCACAAAGAGAGGGCATAGATGTCAGAGCACGGTACATCAACACGAGTGAGTCTACATGCACAAGGAGGTCCAATGACCGGCTCTTTCTTTGCTACTTCTGCTTGGAGGCTGGTGGCTGATAGGAGCCGGGTACCGAGGGGGGGGGCAGAATGAACAGTTTTACAGTACAGTACTTGGTTTCCATCACATCACCAACATGAGAGAAGCAGGCAGACGGTCGCTATCCTAAGAAAGAGAGAGGAGTATATGGAAACGGTTTATTGAGCTTGTGTACAGGGGGAGATATCGAGGGACTGAACCTGCAGCAACAGGGTCACAATCGAGGCCACTTGGTCCCAGTCTGGCTGCTTCTCGTCTGAGCGGAAACGTGGAGGATCAGACTCTGAGTAGAGGTCTCGAGGGGTCCGGAGACTAGTATCACCTTTATAGAGGACGTATGGAGAGAGAGAGAGGGTCTGACAGCGGGAGCATCAAGTGGCCAGCCACAAGGGAACACGTCTCTTTGTCTCTTTAATTTAAACTTTCCTTACATTGCACTATAGTATACATACTGTACAACACCCACTGTGTCCCCAGCAGGAGGGAAGAGAACGGAGGCTTCTTACACTAACATTCAATACTTAATAAACACGGGAGGGGTCTCTCTCTCACACACACACACACACACACACACACACACACACACACACACACACACACACACACGCACACGCACACGCAAATGGAAAGACAGACAAATAAGATTTAATGCTTCACAACACAGTCGCATAATGTACAAGAAACTTCATCTTTTTGAAAAACAAAAAAAAAACCTTCTTCAGCTATATTACAAATAAAACATTTAGTCCTCTCCGCCGTTTAAAAACACTTAAGATATCCCAACCACACACACACACACACACACACACATATGGTGGTGGTGGCGGCTTGATAGCATAGTCCTCTGTCCTGTGTGTTGGAGAGAGACGGGGCATGAAGAGAGGAGCTGTGTGGTCATGAGGAGGAGATTGAAGTGGCAAAGGAAGGATCGAGTGGTCCTTTCAAAAGTGGAGAGAAATGATAAAAACAAAACAAAAAGTGCCAAGGTAAAGTGAATTCAAGTAATTGTGTGCTCTATAAACACAGGAGAAGGAGGGAGGGGGGGGGGGGGTGAGAGTCCTGTGGCTCCAACATGGCCGCTACTGGCTCTTCCTGTGTTCGTTCAGGCTCGTCGACGCGTCCGCCGGCGTCTCGCCGCGGCCAGCTTTGGAGAGGACGTCCACCCACTTGGCCTGAAGTTCTGCATCCGGGGCACTTAGGAGCAAAGTCTGCTGGGTGTGACTGAGGCGGAACGCGTGCTTCACCTCCGGCTTCTCGCCTCCCGACGGCGGCGGCGCGGCGCTGACCTCGAACCCGGGGAGAGGCACCGCCCTCGCGCCCTTGGAGTCCTACAGAAATGAGCGAAATGAGTCGATCAGGAGAAATTCTTTCAATATTGGGTTTTTGTCTCTGCGGAGAATGCATTCCACCAGGCATGTATAATAAACCCCGCCCTCCTCTCTCCCTTCCCCCGCTTTCTTTCTGTATAATCAGGAAATGCTCGTCCAACTCCCATTAATCCTAATCTTTGGAATGGCAGCTTTCTGCGGCGGGATTGGGATATTAGTCTTGGAAATGAACCCGGGGGAGGCTTTAACAGAACGACTTCCCTTCTGTTCCATCCGCTGTGAACGCCAGAGCATCACAGTCTTTAGCAACAAGCCCTCCAAACATGATTGCTCTGAGAATCTCTATTTCATTTTGAGCCATCGTGTAAACCACTCGTGAAACGCATCTCCTTGGCGTGTCCTCGGCTGATTTACAGCTGAATGCACGGCCAAGATTTCAAGGAACCGCTTTAAAGGTCCAAAGAGTTGCTTCGTCCGCTAAAACTAAAAGCCTGACCCCACAGAGGAGCGGCTGCACCTGAGGGCAGATTCAGGACAACCAAATCCTCCTGGCCCAAATCTACAGAGCACAGACAGAGCGCAGACAGAGCGCAGACAGAGCGCAGGCAGAGGGCAGACAGAGCGCAGACGACCTGGCGCAGGCAGGATCGGATAGATCTGACTTACACATGCACACTGATGTCCCCATGCAGGCGCTGCACTGTACAGATGTTTGGCTTTGAAAGGAGGAAGGCTAGATCATCCTCCTGTCTGCAGACGTGTGTGTGTGTGTGTGTGTGTGTGTGTGTGTGTGTGTGTGTGTCTCTTACCTGTCCACTGCTCTGTAAGTACAGCACCAGCGGCTCAGCCTTGCTGACAGCCACCCACATCTTGGACCAGCTCTTCCCTTTCTCCTGCACTTGAAGGTGGCCACATAGCAGACAGTTGTCCCCCGTCAGAGACGTCTGTCTCTAGAAAAGACAATAGAGAAGCAAACACGTCAAAGACACCATGCTGCAAATACTGTTTGTGATTATTGATTTGAAAGAGCTTGAAATTGAAATCCATCCGAATCGTATTTTGGGGATTTGAGCTTGATGAGCTCAGGTCTTCTGCTGTTCACCATTACGAAACAACAATGTAGGACACAGTGAGATTTGTGGACAGGTGTCGTCCCCCTTTGTCTAATCCCTGCACGGCACACGGCGCCCCCATGTGGTGACTACTCTCACTGCAGACAAGCTTCTCTTGTAGGGGGAGCGGGTCTCCTCACTGAAAAACACAACCTAAATAAACCAGAATCCTACGAAGAGGATGGTTGTCAGCTCTTCAGCGTGACCCCGTCCCAGACGGACCGGGACAGACGCCTAAAGCTGCTGGACTGTGGAGTCAGCGGAGACGCCTGGTCCTCCATAAGCTGAGATCTCATTATGATATTAGTCATCAAAGAGGGATTAGTTGATCTTTCAATGTGAATCTGTGTTGTACTGTAAGTGTATATATGTGTGTGTGTGTGTGTGTGTGTGTGTGTGTGTGTGTGTGTGTACTCTGATTTCAGTGCACAGGACTTCAGAAGCAAACTTCTGTTCTCCTTTCTGTTGCCAGCAGCGCAGTCTGGCTGGTGAACCCCGGTTCACGTTGACTGTTGCTATACCGGGATGAAGAAGAACAGTAAACTGCTCTGCACATGCTGCTAAATGTGTGTTCTTGTGTGTTTTTGTTGTAGTTTTCTTTTGTCTCACCTCAGGCGCTGCTTTCCTCTTCTGCTCGCTGACACCGAGAGACTCCAGGCTGGCGCTGGCTTCGAAACACTCCGGGCACACGCGGCTCGTTTTGTTGTCCAAGGTCTTTGAACACTTTGCACAGATGGCCTGCAGGACGACAGAGAGAGAGGGAGAGAGAGGGAGGTAGAGAGAGAGGGAGGTAGAGAAAGAGAGAAGGCATTGAGAAGCGGCTCGCTTGTTAACAGTTACTTCTCCTCCCTTTCGTATCAATGCTCGAATGTCTCTTCTCACCGCTCCACAGGACTTGCAGTGGTGTTTGCGCTTGGTGAAATTGAAGCTCTCGCTGCAGCCTTTACACGTTTGCTTCTCCTTCTCCTTTTTCCTTGAACTCTTCTGGAAAATATGAACAATAAAAAAATCACACGTCAAGGTCTTTCGTCTGTTCAGTTTCTGCTCAACTGGAGGAACGTCTGGCGGCTCGTTTTCGGTTCGTTCTTCGCTTGCCTGGTCGCCTGTGTTCCATTTCTCTTCTCTATTAAACAGGACAGAGACAGACTACCCGTCTCTTAAAGACAACACGTGGAGGTCAGGTGGAGGAGTCCACCGGCTGTTAGATGGTTATTATTAATGCACTGAGGGACAGAGGGGAAAAAGGGCCATTTATCAGACAAGCAGTCTGTTTTATTGAGGGTGAGGTGACCCTAAGAAAGGACAGAGGCACTGTTAGTTTAAGAACGTCCTGTTTTAGCCCGTAGACGAATAGTCATGGTGTTTCCACTTAATGAGCCGGATTAGGACTCTTCACAAGGTGCAGTCAGCCTGAAATCTGCAAATTTTTTCTTGTAATTTGATTAACTGTAAAGTAGTTTGGTCGTAGTAATTACAAACGACATAATAAAGCCAAACGATAGCTTCCTTTAACCAACACCTGCACCGCATAAGCCTGAATAAATACGTGCTTAATCAAGTTACTAAAACAACACACAGACAAAGGGAGAAAGGGGGACACAACAGGGACCCACATCTTTATAGCCCTGGATTAAACCGGGCCCTGTATAAGGGTACTATATCTGTGAGATGAGAGACTTCTTTATGTAATTTATAATCTAATAACACACTGTGTAAACCGGCACTCCTCCATTAGTATGAACCCTTTATAATGCGTTTCTCTTGTAGTGCAGCATCTCACCCTCTCATGCAGTCTTTCACCGTCTGAGTCGATGGACGTGTTGCTCCAGGGACCCTGAAGAGGAGGAAAAAACACAACGCACTGAGCACCAGCAGCCTGAAGCCAGACATCTCCACCACTAGGTGTCAGTCTGGACCTTCTGAAGCAAGTCCTCCGGCTCGTGTCAAGTTACGTCTGGCCGGCGTCCAGCTCCAGTCAGGCCCAAAGTGGGTCAAAGCAGATCCATAAGAGTTCTGTATACACTTTGACTTGGGCCTTCCCTATTAGGTCATGAGAGGGTTCTGGAAGAGGAGACTCACAGACGGCACGTGTGCAACTGTCACGGGCGGAAAGAAAGGCCTTCTTTATGTGTGTGTTTTGTGCGTATGATCCGACCACATCCGTAGATGTGAGGGCAAACACAAAGACCAGACTATGACGGACTTGTTCCCGTGTGTGCCGTGAGTCAGTGCACAGGGCGACCCACTAAGCGGCCGATCAATGAACCGATTGATTACGGGAGAGAGAGAGAGAGAGAGAGAGAGAGAGAGAGAGAGGAGACTGACCGGTGACTCGGGGGGGTGGTCGTCTTCCCGGGAGAAGGAGCTGTTGAACGCCTTATTGAACGTTTCGCTGTTTTGTTTGTGCCGTTCGATGGTGGCCAGGATCACCTGAGAGGAGGAGATGGAAAGGGATTATTGATCATTGATCATCGGCATTTGAATGCGCATGTATTCTCTCGTGCGTACTTGTCATGAGAGTAAATATAAATGTGTGCAGAGTTGCAGCGTGATATGAAAGTGATGTTTTATTTCCTACAGAGACTGTGACTTGGTCTGGGAAGTGAAAAGGAGAAGATGGAGGGTGGTAGAAAGCCAACTTTCCTTTCACTGCCTGATTGAGGAGCAAAGACAGCGTGCTGCGTGGACGGAGCAAAGCATCATGGTCCTGCAGCCTCACAGCCAGAAGCCAGAGACGTTCCTCGCTTGTAGAGCGTAAAATACCTTCTTCGTCTCTTTCCAAAACCTTCTAAGTGTACATTCCACTGTCCATCGCTTTCCCGAATGCTCCCCTCTATTCCCTGCATCCCTTCTCTCATGCTCACACACAGACTGAAGACAAACATCCGCTGTAATACGCCCGCCTCCCCCCCTCTCCCCGCCTGTAAAAATGTTTTAATCAGCTTTACTCCCGCTGTATAATGTGCTAAATGGGCAATAATGAGCGGCTTTTATTAGAGAATATAATTTCCAAACACACTGAATGAGTGCAGGGAGGAAAATCTTTGCTAATTCCATTCTGTAATAAAGCAGAACTACCAAAAGGCACAGCGTGTGTGCAGGAGAGTGTGTGTGTGTGTGTGTGTGAGAGAGTGTGTGTGTGTGTGCATAATGTGCGTGGGTGTACGACTGTATCCACGCGAACATGGTGTGTGTGATACTTGCCTGAATCCAATCTTCTTTCTCCTCAGCTGTCCTGCAGAGCAAATAAAAGACCAGGAGATTCATTTATTCCAACATTGAAATAGCTTCAACTATTCAAATATTCACTTCAAATAGTGCAAGACACTATGAAATTAATGCATAAATAATCATAATCTGAATGTGTGTGTGCCTGTTTATTTTACAGTCTAGGATTTTTCAGCAGCAGCTAATTGGTAACGGCTAATAGGAGCTAACTAGCTATATGTGGTAGCAGTTGCCGGACATGCTAGCTAGCTAGCTAACCGGCGAAGCTGACAGCAGCGGTTAAAAGGTTAATTCAGAGGCAAGGCATGTTTATTTGTATAGCACATTTCAACAACAAGGTAATTCAAAGTGCTTCACATAAAACCATGAAACGCATCAGAACATGAGGCAACAGCTACATGTTTCTCAGAGAAACACGGACAACAAAATCACTATAGCCAACAGGAGCTAGCTAGTTAGCTCGCTTGCTAGCTTGTAGTTGTCTGAGAGGTGACTGGTGACGACGCGGTTATTAAAGAAAACGTGACATTCATTTAAAAATACCATCTTTTAAATGGTATTTTGGTGAATTGATTCTGTTTTTTGTTACTTTTAAACAGAAAAGAGAATTATTAAATAATTTAAACAATTTATTCAATAACATAAACATTAACTGTTTATTTAAAAATAATAAAACATTTATTAATAATAATTGTAATAGATAGAAGAAGAAGAAGAAGTTGAGTGAGTAAATAAATAAATAAATACATTTTACTTTATTTATTTATATGATTTTAACATAATGCATTATTTACTATTATTCATATTTAACACTTGAGGGGCTTCCATACGATCAAACTGCATTTTATATAGAAACGTTCTCTGTAGTTTTTCTCTGGCGGCTGACACACACGTCTTTACCTCGCTTGCAGCTCCAGCGATCGCTGCTTGCCGATGATGGCGAACGTGTGAGGGAGGTTCTGCTTCACATTCTCCTGCACCTGAGGTCACGAGAAACAAGAGGGGGTCAGATTTGCAGCAAGCAGAACACACAGGAGGCGAGAGGAGAAAACAAAAAGATGAGAAAGCAGAACTTCACCTCCATTCCAGCGATGTCGATCCTCTCTCTGACGCTGAACTTCTGTCCCATCAGCCTGAGTTTAGGCACGCAGTATAGCACCATATTGTTGAACTAGAGCAGACAGATGATGCAGTTAATGAGCAGTGCAGATAACAAACACTCACACACAAAGATCCTCCAGCAGTCTGATGTTTCTCTAATTTAACACGTCCGTCCTCTCACCAAGTAGAGGTATCGGTCTTGTGCTGTTCCATTTTTGGCTGACATCTTCTTGATATGGCCTTCTTTGATGAGCTCATTGGCCGGGTTAACTATGTCCTCCTCTCCTCCGAGCCTCTCGTAAACCTCCAGCAGCTTGTGCATCTTCTCCTGAAGACACGAGGCGACAAGAGGATGAGGAGAGCAGAAGACACAAAGACTCAAAGACTCTTGAGAGTGAGAAGACATGCGGAGCTGAAAGCCAAACTCCTCCAGAAAGGGGTTTATTTTTCTCACCAGGTAAGACTCTCTCTCTCATTCATTCATTCATTCATTCATTCATGGGTCTTCCAGCAAGGCAGGAGAGCAGGTATTATACTTCATCATTAATTCAACACACTTGTCTGCTCGAGTTGTTTTTTAAGGATGTCATAAATACGAGTAACACGGCCAGACGGAGGAAAGAGATGAGGAGCGTTAAAAAGTCAGCCAGGCTTCCGCAAAGCTGCGCAACTCAAGGCAGGAAATGGCAACTTCCTGTCTGCACTAATTCGACTCGTTCACTCCCTCAGACGAACGCTTGCAAGGTTGTTGACCCGACAGAACAGCATCAGCAACTCCTCGATTGAGTAAGCTCAACGAGACGGCGGAAGAGTGTCGAAAGGAGTTTAGAAAGAAGTGACGACGAGAAGAGAAGAGAAGAGTGGAGCTGAGTTGAAGTCTTACCATTTTCCTGATTGCTGCATTGGAATGGTTAGCCGCTGTAGAGATTAGCTCCAGTGCCTCTGTAACAAGAGTTAAGATATACGTTCAGAATAATTGAGATCTTGTTTTAAACACAACTGAAACAAACCGCAGATATCAGTCAATCCCTCTTTTAAACACACATTTTTTTAATTTATCAAGAGGTCACTCCGGCTTCATTCTGTAAATTTACCAGGATCAAAGGCTTAAGGTGCACCGTCTCAACATAAAACACGCCGCATGCATTAGGCTGGCGTTTGGCCAGCAGCGAGCCCCGTGAGCACCTGAGTCAGCCATCTTAATCACGGCCTACATAAACAGAAGAGACACGCAGCCGCCGGGAAACCAGGTCCAGAACAGCCGTGATGAACTGCTCTTCAACTGGAGTGGATGAGAGAACACCCCTCCAACACACTCCAGACAACACAGTGCGGGGAGGTTAACGCTCAGGTAAATGGAAACACGTCGGATCATGTGATCCCTGTGATAAGATGGACGGGTCAAACAAACAGGACTTTCACCGTGGAGACGGCTGTTCAAGTACCGCGTGAAACCAAGTCCGCTTCAACTTCTTTTCCCTTCATTTTGTTGCAGAACTTACGTACTTCGGACTACGAAGAAGGACACGTTCCTGAATCCAAAACATGCTGCTGGATATCTTGCATTCTGACAAATGGCCATCAGGGGGCGACTCCTCTGGTTGTAATAAGAAGTCTGACATACTTGTGTTTTTGGTTTTACCTCCAGTAGCTTTGGAACTGTTCTTTTCTATGAGTGAGTCTTTTGAAGCGTAGGGCGACTGACTAGGCTGCTGTATTTGATGTGTTGGGAAATAAGATTGCATAACGTAGTACGACGCCTCACTGTGACGATATGCATCACAGAGGAACCATGGAAACAATGAATCATCGCATCACGTCGGCTAAATCTCTTCAACCAGCTCTCCAGCGACGCGGTGAAGAGAACCTTTGGCTCCTCGTACCATGATGTTCACGCCACATCGCTGATCAAAACAATTACAGGTGAAAGTTTGAATTAAATTAAAAACAGGTCGACAGGAAGAGAGAAAACTGTGACTGAGCAGCGCGTCTCACTCTCGGCGTCTTTCCGGTCCAGGGCGTCCTCGGGCAGCTTCTTCAGGTAGTCTCTGAGCAGCAGCTCGTAGCGAGGAATCCTCTGGACCGGCTCCAGCATGTGGTGCTGCAACGTCAGGTTCCCACACACATCCTGTTTCTGTTGGTTCAAACACAAAGCAAAGATTTGAACTGATACATCGTGGTGCTATGAGAGGACATATATCGTCTTCAGTCATCTACACGTGTTCGCTGAGAAAAACAGTTATGTATCAGAGTATTCTAGTCGTAAAAAACGTTATATACGTGCATGAAACACGGTAGAAAATACTTTGAATATACTGCTAATTCATGTTCAAGGTGTCCCGGTCAGGAGACAAACGCAGACGGCTACCTGTATGTTCTGGACGACGCTCTTGAACTGAGAGGACCGCTGCATCCAGGTGTTGACCAGGTCCATGGCTCGGTCGAAGTTCTTCACATATTCTCCGTACATCTTCATGAACGGAGCCAGTTTCTGGAGGATGTCTCCAATACGAGGGTTGGAGTCCCTACGGCGAAACAAAGGGAGGGGTGAGAGGGTGAATTCAGCGTTCTGTATCTTACAGAAGGGATTATTGTATTTAATACGATGGGTCGACTGGATGCATCCCACAACATTTTGAAGGGAGCTCAGCTTGTGTTTTATAGTCACATCATATTTACTATATCTCGTCTCGTGGCATTTAGGAAAGTTCAGTTACATCTCGGAGGCCTTTCCTGACAGCTGACTCGGCGTTTCTCGCCGCATTAAGTCACTTTATGTCGTCGCTTTTATAGATTAGGAGATAAACCTCAGTGGAGCGAGGGTAAAGGGTGGCTTTATCTGATTCAATTACATCTTTCCTCTTGACATAATTCATAAACAGATTAACGTTAAAAGTCACATCACCGTGGAGATAAGACAGGGAGCATTGACGTCGTTTATCTCCAGCACATAATTGGGGAATTCCAACAACTTCTTCCTTCTGGTGAGCGTTCTTCTTCAGGTTCACGGTTCTGAGTAGCTGTGCGGTTGCTTTTAAGCCTTTCTATCCGAGCCAACGCGCTTCAATGATTCCAGAAAGTAATGTGGGGAAACACAAAGCGACAGGTGATTTCCCTGAACGCAGCCCTCTAGAGGAGTCACCACGTACCGCGGGCGGCTGACGTTGGCACAATAGGGGCACAATAGGGCCACATTAGGGGGTAAATTTCCTGCCGACACCAAAATGGGTTAAATCTGCAACTCTGACACACAAAAACACTTCGCAACCCGACACCGCCGAAGACCGGACGGTAATGGGCTCCACTGCCGCCCAGCCGTCTGAGCTTTTACAGCCGACACCAGCCGCCTGAGTGACGGCACGCAGAGCTGAAGCCTCTCCAGGAGGACGTCGCACCGACGCCGTTTGGGGGACGTTTTCACTGCTCACCATTCTCCCGTGATGCGCGTCTTGAGCTCAGGCAGCAGGAACTTGTCGTGGAAGCAGTAGATGGAGGAGATGTTGGAGAAGATTCCTGTAATCACGTCCTGAGGGATTCCAGTCTCTGTGAGCTTAGTGCAAAATACCTGCAGAGAAAAAACAACAACATATGATTACAAAAAACTACAAATCTGGCTCCCGTTCATAAAGCAGGCCTGTAAACACAGACAGAGTCTCCAAGTTCATGTCAGATGGGATAAGTCGCTTCACCCATCACCTCCATCACCTCCATCACCTCCCACTTCCCCGTCAGTCACAGCTCAAAGCGACTGACACCATTGTTTTGTGTGAACGTGGCGTGACAAAAACAGGAAGTGAACAGCGAGGCGTCTCTCAGTAGTAAATCCTCCACCAGCGTTCTGTGACAGCAGAGCATCTCTGCACCACCGCACGGACGGAGCAAAGAGGAAGAGGACTCAACCGCCGCCAGTTCATCCTCATCACGAACACAAGAGAGAGAGAGCTAATAGAGGCTGAAACAACGTACACGATAACCTGTTTACATAAAAACAGAGAGCATGCTGGGAATCAAGAGGTCGGTTAAAGGAACAGAGAGCAGCACTCAGTGGCAGAAATGGAGTGTAATATTAATAAGTATGTTTTCTTTGGTATATAATCACCTGAAAACAAGAATAACCGTTACCTTAGAGTGATGTGTGTATATCTACACACGTAGCTGGCCGACATATTTACTACAGTAGCCCAGAAAGGACAAACCAAACATTTGCATTTTAACATTCTTGCGTCGGCCTCCTACACACTCGACACACGGTCGTGTCGGTCGGTTGCAATCTGCAACCTCACCGCTAGATGTCGCCAGATCACACACACACACACACACACACACACACACACACACACTGCACCTTTAAATCATTTGTTAAGCAGAACTTTCACTTGTTCCGGCTACTAAAACGTGAATTCTTACTCCTAAACTTGTAAGAACCAGATGCAGCGCTGCTTAAAACTCTCCTATACTGTGTGTGCATTGTTTACGGTGCTATATTAATCATGTGTGGTGCTGAGTTCTCCATCAACGACGCCGACACAGCAGCTGAGTTTGGTCAGTGTCATCGAGCCCAAACTGTTTTTTAAAGAGATTTCTAATCATAAACCGAGTTAAGAGTCAGGAAATATCTTTAATCCACAGGATTACAAGTGGTGAAAGAGGGCAGTGTGAGGGCATGACACACACACACACACACACACACACACACACACACACTAGTATGTTCTGCTTCACATAGTGGACACACGTGCTCAGGTTTTTGTGGTGACAAAGCTGTATGTATACACACTGCACATGAATAAAAATAAAACTCTCACACACACTCACACACTCACACACACACACACACACACACACACGTTTCTCACATGATGGTGCTTACACTGCTCTGAGTAATCCAGTCAACAGAGGAAGGGGTTGTTGTCCAGTGGATCACACAGGGCCACTTTTAATCCAGCTCAGCCCTGATCTCAATCACTAAGACCACGGAACATTTAGGAGATTGAAATGTGGACCGGAGGACTTCCAAAACACACTCGCACACACACACCGACGGAGAAAGAGAGGGAGAAAGAGAGGGAGAAAGAGAGAGAAAGAGACGGAGAAAGAGATGGAGAAAGAGAGGGAGACAGAGAGAGAGAGAGAGAGAGAGAGAGAGAGACGGAGAGAGAGAGAGAGAGAGAGAGAGAGAGAGAGGTTACCTGGTCGAGGAGGTTCAGCCGTTTGACGTAGGCCTCTTCAGTGTGGAGAAGCTCTTTGGCGATGTTCAGGAGGTTCTGGGTCTCTGAGCCCTGAGAAGAACAGACACACACCGAGGATGAGGCACGAAAACCCAGAAACAAACAGTCCACAGTGTCTCTGAGGAACCCTCCGGTTCAGCACCAACAGTTCAGACGGACGGGCCAGAAGAGTTTATGTGACTAAATTACAAGAGTCTCTTTGATTTCTGTTGTCTAAACTATTTTAAACATCAAGTTGATTGAAATAAAACTAGCTGCTGATGTCACCGGTCAGAGGATGGGTCCTTCCCATCTTCCCATCTTCCCTCAGCCCATTCCTTCCTTTAATCTTCCTAAATGAATATTCTAAAAAGGCTAAATGATGAATGAAAGCTGCTGTAGTCCTCAGAAAACAACACTCACTCAGGAGAGAGTGGTGGATCTGGTGCTCCGGTGAGTATCTACAGCAGTGTGAGGTCGTCTCAAAATAAACTACGGTTCATTGAAATGAGGTCATTCAGTATTCAACAATCAATACAGAGATGAGCTGCAGTCAGGCTCTGTCGACACACACAACACTCGAGAGTCTGTTGTTGTTTTTAAACGGGATTTCTTGACAATAAAGAAAACTATCAGCTGACTGATCCTTTAACGCGAGCGGCTGAGGCGACAGCGTCCGGAGCAGATTACCGTAAAGCGACGTTCACAAAGCTCGCTTCTAGCCGGCGGTTTGGTTCAGCCGTGTGAAAACGATGTTATTAGCTGTGAATGTCTCCTTCTCCCATCGTGATTTGATGACATCAAAATGGATGAAGATTAAACAATAGAGAGGTAACACACACGCACGCACGCACGCACGCACGCACGCACGCACGCACGCGCGCGCGCGCACGCACACACACACACACACACACACACACACACACACACACACACACACACACATCAGGGCCATGGCAAAACATCAAGCCTATTGCGACAAGGTAGGTTGCATAACTGCTGTCTCCCACACACACACACACACACACACACACACACACACACACACACACACACACACACACACACACACACGCACACACACACATCAGGGCCATGGCAAAACATCAAGCCTATTGCGACAAGGTAGGTTGCATAACTGCTGTCTCCCACACACACACACACACACACACACACACACACACACACACACACACACACACACACACACACAGCAGCACAGATGGGTGTTTAAAACTTTCACAGATCATGCATTGTGTTGGAGTCTACCAGCTATTTCTACGCAAATACGCGAAAAAGAGAAACTCCACATTTGTCAGCGTTCGCAAAAACAAAGAGAGCTTCCAGCCTCTTCACCTCCTGCAGCGCTCATCAACACAAGCCACATCCTCTGTGAGGCCGTCACCACGCAGCCATCAGCGTAGTGACACAAAGAACCAGAACACCCTTCCTCTGTCGGCACTGCAGCGTCCCATCAGGAAGCGCTGGAGAGCGGAGATACCTCTCCCCAAAAAAGGCCGCTGTGTGTGTGTGTGTGTGTGTGTGTGTGTGTGTGTGTGTGTGTGTGTGTGTGTGTGACATTGGTGTGAACTTTGGGTGTGTTCTACAAGCATCACAAACACTTCTGCATTCACTTACTGCAGCTTTGGTCTGAGTTTCTGTCTTTGTTTGATACTGTTTCGTCTTTCTGTCATCACCTGCAGAAGCACCCTGATGCTTTCATATCAGGAACTGCGTGTCTCCAAAAAGAGGACGCATCGACAGCACATTTAGGCCAACGGGGAATATTACGCGCACGGCTCGAGGTATCAGTGTTGTTTATGATCAATAGTCGCACTGAAGGACGAGAGGAAAGGGAAACGTTAGCTCGGCGGTGGGGAGATATCCGTCTCTGCGCTCTTTCATCTAGCGGCCATCACGAGCTCCGGTTACAGCTTTCGCTCAGGTATTCATCCTTTTATGTAACGGCAGAGCTGCTTTTAGATACGAGTCAGTCACTTGTGACCGCCGGAAACGAGGCCGCAGCGGTGTCTGACGTCTCATGCGGAAGTAGTCTTTGAAAGCGTTCACCCGGGCTGAGGTAATAATAGACACGAGATACTTTTTCCACCACTTGAAAGGACGACTGACTGTCTGAGATGAAGCTGTTTGAACTGTGCTCAACTCAAACATTCCTTAAAATCACGACGCAACGTGAAATATAAAGTGAGAAGGAAACACAGCGACGGCCTCGGAGGCCTTCAGGTTCACGGTCGTGACGTTGAAGCGTGCGAGCTACTCACTTTGTGCGCCTCCGAGTGTGCGTCCGTCAGATACCCGGTCTGCGTGTCCGTCAGAGAGTGTATCTCTCCGCTGCTCCCCTCGTCCAGGTCGCTGTCCTCGTCCTGCGTCGAGTCTCGCTTGTTGCCCAGGGTAACGCAGCAGGACACGCTCTCCGTCTCCGTGACGCTGTCGTAATGGTCCTCCTCGTCGATGGCGTCCTCGTTGGGGAACGCCTCCCCCTCCGCGGCGCAGGACGGGCTGTCGATGCCGCTGTCCCGGTTGGGGATCTTCCCGTTCTGCTCCGAGGAGTCCGGATTGTCCAGGAGTTCGCGGGAGGAGCCTTCGTTGTCGTGGCAACCGACGCCGTGGGCGACGTCGCAGTCGTCCAGCGGGGCGTCGTCCGAGCCGTCGACGTGCGCGGAGGCGGCCAGGCGGGAGAGTTCGGACGCCCCGTGAGTCCGTTCGGAGGCGCCGAGTGCGAGTTTGTCCGCGGGGGAGGAGTCTCCTGCGACCTTCGCCGCGGGGTCCTGGCCGCAGGAGGAAGTGATGTCAGACGCGGAGTCCATTCTCAGACACAAGTGCAGCTGGGACCGAGGGAGAACCCCCAGGATGGGAACCCTGGAAACACAAATAACAAAAACACACATTATTATTAATAATGAAAGTCTTTCAGGTTTTCAGACCACATGAAGCTTCTCTTCGCACGTCGACACACACACACACACACACACACACACACACACACACACACACACACACACACACACACACACACACACATTTCAGAACCATTACAGAGCAGAATGTGACCGAAGGTCTCACCTTGAGTTCTCAAACCTCTCGATGAGCAGCCCCACCTTCTGGGCCTCTTTCTGCAGCTGCGCTCCCAAGCCAGGTGGGGTGAAAGCGGGCTTCGGTTTAGGCGGAGGAGGGGGAGCCGGCAGGGGTCTGGAGGGCGGCGGAGGGATCCTCTTAGGCTTCTTGTCTTGCCCGAGGGCGAGCAGGTGCGAAGGTTTAGGGGGCACTACGGACGCGGACGTCCAGAGGAGGCAAGAACAGCAGAGCGAGAGAGAAGCGTGAGGCTGCAGACATCAACAGAAACGATCAGGTGACGCGTAGAGGTCCAAGTGAGAAAACCTCCATGGCTGAATTCAAGTGTCGTTTAAATACATGAAGAAAGACGAGACAAAACTCTCAAAAAAAAAGGAACAAAACAAAGTCCAGGATAGAAACAAATAGCAGCGGTGCAGAGCGAGAGACCAACACCGAGCTTCAGCTATCTGCCGACTTCCTCATTTCAGAACAGGATGCTGAGGCGAGTGTGAGCGTAACTCACCGCGCTTCCAGTTAGAGAGAAGAAAAAAAAAAAAAGCACAGACAGAGAAACACCGTCTTTAAAATGCAAACTGCTCTCATGCATGCCTGCACCCCGCGGGCTCACAAGTTCACCGTCTAGTCGCTACATTTGCATATATTTAGTTTTCAGAAACCTAAATGTCTGAAACAAGGACATGGTGTGTTACCATGAATAATGTGAGAGCTTCCTCTGCGTCACTGAGGAGACTGAGTGGTTCATTGTCTCCTGAAGGTGAAGATGTTCACAGAGTCCTTCAGTCGTATGAAGTTAACTTTAACATCTTCTGACCACAGGAGCCGATCCAGGAACTCGCATTGCAAAATATCCAGAGTTACTACTTCATCCTGTCAGTATTAAAGTACTACCATTATTAGAACTGTGCTTAGAAATAGAGCAGCTCATTCTGCCAACTGGTAAAATACACAATATGAATAGATTCCTTTTCTTTACGCTCATTATTATTCTGATATTTAAGTTTTGATAAAAGGTATTTTCCTACTTGACAGAATACGTTCATTTATAAAAACCTATTTATGTTACTGGTAGTTCATTTGTATATATCTTTAAACAGACTTTTTCAAGCACTTTAAAGGGATTTTGTTCTGGGATGTATTTGCAACTGTATGTCGGTGAAATAAGGAGGACGGTCTTTGTTCTGATCCTGGTTCCTGGGCTTTGAGTACCGGCACAGAGAACACATCAGATGTTTGATTGATGAGCTGCACGCCTCGCTGTGTGGAACACACTGGGATCGTTCCTTTATGTGGAAGGCAACATCTGGCATACATATTGACTTCCTGAATTGCTACCTATTATTATTACTGACACCAGCAACTTGGTAACAATAATTCTTCAAAATTAACA
>NW_027176672.1:1005401-1009513 GCF_023349555.1 Cebidichthys violaceus
ACGTTTAAATCAGGAACGATCTGATCAAAGAATAAAAGTAAAGATATGAATTAATATCAGCTTCATCGTATACATATTTGATACCTTAGGGCTGCACAGTCAACATTAATTAAGATCAAGAACAAATGAAGATCGACTGCGATATTGACTTTGATTTAAAATGTGTGCTAAGCTCATAGAAGTCAAGCTTCCCAAACCACGAGTAGAGCAGAGGAGTAATATCTCGTAAAGAACCTTATTTTAATCTTATTCTGATGCAAAGATTCTTTTTTCAAAGCAGTAATTTAAAATCATTTAAAAGTGAAATGCAATATAAATATGTTGTCCCTAAAATCAGTGAATAACTGTGGTAAATAATCTTGATCTCAATATTGATCAAGAATAATTGGACTTATTAAGTATAAAGCATTCTGCAATTCCCCAAAAAAGTATTGTGCAACATGAAACCAATTAGGCCATATCTAAAAAACTAAAAAGAATTATAACAAAATATTTATATAATATGAATATTTCACATTTCATGAACAAACTGTCTTCACAATGAACCCTCAATGTGCTCATAATCTGCAGAACTTCCACAGCAGCTGTTGTGTTTAAAAACATTTTAGAACAACCTTGTCTTTCTTTCAGCGCTCAGGAGACGCAGAGCTATCCGGCTGTCAGTCACCGTCGGCCCCGAGGCGGCGACCCCCCCCCCCCCCCCCCCCCCCCCCCCCGAGTCATTTATTACCCATCATCCCTTGAGAACGGTCCTCTCGCCGCGGTGCTGTCTGGGAGACGGATCACTTCAGACTCAGCAGAGTCTCCCCAGTCAGGCAGCCAGTCAATCAGGTCTGCTACCCTGCGACCCGACCCCTGGCTGAGTGAGGCTGAGCTGACAACCCCCGCCGCCGTCCCTCCAGCCCCCCCCGACCCCCCCAAACCGCGCTGAATCCCAATGACATCCCCTCCGAGTGAGGTACCTCACTATCCCCATATCACCATCAGACTCCTCAGTCTGCTCTGAAGCCGCTCTGCTCCTCTCATCCCGTCTCGATGAACCGCATTGATCCGCTTTCCTCGAGTCTGTAACCCTGAAAGAGAGTCGAGCGGCTCTTCGATTGGTGAAGGCCATCGATCACCACTGAAACGGGTTGAGCTCGCTGCAGTATGAACAGCAGGAGACTTGAGAAACCTCTCCTTTACCTTCTAAACACACACACTGGCCTTCACTCGATACTGGTTCTCTACAAGAAGAAGGAAACAGAGCAACACGGGGTGAAGGTGTCCAGCGATACCCAAAATAACACGACGTCTGTTATCCACGTAACCACGACAGAGTATTGAGGATTAAGAAGCACACACCGGACGGTGGACGGGTCCAACAAAGACCGACCTGTGAGCCGGTGGACAGCTGGTTGGTCCCCATGTCACACAGGAAGTCAACGTTGATTTATTTGTCGTGTAACTTGCGTGCTTCGGTAACTTGAACCCAAATGACAATCTTTCCCCAAACCTCACCGAGGAGTTTCCTGTGGAGACTGAAGTTCATTTTGAAAAGACTGTGTGAAATAAAGCCAACGTGTTCTGGGAAGTTGCCACGTGAACAGAAAGCAAACACAAGAAACAAGAAAGACAGGAGATGAAGGAGGTCGACCGCCACCATTTTAACACCCTGTCATCTACCAGTCCTCCCGTCCTCTCTCCCCCTCTCTCTCCTCTCTCTCCTCTCTCTCTCCCCCTCATGTGCAGCAGAGACAGAGAGCTCTGACCTTGATCTACTTCCCAGTTATCACTCCAATTGTTAAAACACTGAGCCAGAAAAACACAAATACTTGACTACACATTGTCGAAGCAAGTCCATCGAGGAGTCGGACCTGAAAAATTCTATTCACCTAAAAGATACTGATCTCTACCAGTCATTCCTAAAGCAGCACGAGATTTGACAAACGGCGCAAAACAAATTTCCACAATTTCTTCCATAGTTTTTTATTTAATACTTATGTCTGTAGTTCACCTTTGAGCCACACGAGGGAGTCTGAATGTTCGTATGCTTCTGATAATTGTAGCCTAATTCTAACATTAAATCCAATATGAAAGAAGAGATAAGCCTGCTGACTAAATGCATTCCTTTGGTCTCCTTTCTTAAGTGTTAAACATGTGTATATGTTTTCAATAACACCTGGTTTAAACACAGTTGTGATTTATCAAACCTATATCTGTTTAAAATGTCTGGCGTACCTGTTCAAGATAAAACAAGGTGACGAGGAAACGGAAATAAAAATGGTCGAGAAGGTTCCTTTTTTTAGGTTCCGTTCACTCGTCTCATGATTTATAAATGAGGCCTGTTTTGTGAATTGGGTCGCTGTGATTTGTCAGTTTTAAAAAGTGGGTCCCTGGGAAAAAACAATGCACAAAACAAGCTGTGATTCTATATGAACTGAACACAGTTGACACAGAACAAAAGCGAGAGTTTGGGTGGAGAACCCGTTAAGAGGAAGGACCTGAACGCCACACAGAGAGAGGAAACACTGGCGTCAGTACGACAGCTGCTGCTCACGGATCTACAGCAGATCCTCAATCTCTGACAATCAGCAGATTTCCCTCGTAGCGCAACACACACTCCAACTCCCACTTCCCCACAGGGTTCATTAACACACACACACACACATACACACACACACACACACACAAACACAGGAGAATCAGCAGCTTTCCAATCGCCTACAGTAGCATCTGTCCCCGGATTACACATCAATATTCATCTATTTCTGATCATAACTCACGTTCTCTCCGTGCAAACCTCCGTCAGCGTGGAGAGACTGTGTGTTGTGTTGTTTAAGAACGAGTGGCGGCTCAAGTTTCACTGGTGTCATGGCTTCCCAGGGGCTGGGGGGGGGGGGGGGGGGGGGGGGTCATCTCGTTAGGTCCGTCCTCTTCCTCTAAATCAGGTCAGTGGGCACAGCGGGCCCACTGACATGTCCCCCCCCCCCACACACACACTAAGTGGGAGGATTGTCAGCAGCTCCCACAGATTAGGACCTGCGATTTTAAGGGGTGGTGGAGGAGACGAGGATGAGGAGGATGAGGAGGAGGATGAGGAGGAGGATGAGGAGGATGAGGAGGCAGCAGATGGATGGAAAGTGTTGAAGAAAGTCACAGTCTGCTCTCAGGAGAGGTAAGATGGGTGCTAAAGATGAAGTGCAGTTGAGTGGTTTCTCTAGAGAGGCTGAAGCTCGACAGCGACGAGTTGTGCAAACATACAGTAGTCTGAGCTGTAAATATAGAGCGGAGAAAATGAGCCCGTCTGTTCCTGTAATGACAAGCTGCAACCGAGCTGCACATGAGCACAGACCTGGTGAGTCAATGTCCCAGAAGACATCAAGTCACCCTGGAGAGGATTCTCCTTCACTGCTCCCCGAGAACACCAAAGAACAATGCTGATCTATGTATAGCTGAGGTAGAAGGTAGGTCACGGTGAGCTACAGATGCTTCACAATTCAAAAGTTACTACAAGGGACTTTCATTTTGTGTACATTTCAGAGGTCCCTGTGGACGAAGGTGGAAGTGTTTCTGAGACCTCTCATTTTACTGCAGCAGGGGTCTGACAGTCTGCTCCGCTTAGTCCTGGTTCTGGTTCTCCTGCGCCTCCCTTCCCTCTAGTATAGCAATGCGGCCTGGGCCTCCAGCAGCGCGGTGTCGTTGTTTGCTCCCGGCGGAGAAGCTCTGCTCCTGGAGGAGGAGACGCTTCTGCCGGGCGCTGAGCTCTCTTCTTCTCGCCAGAGGCGGCAGAGAAGCCGGACCTGGTTCTGTCCATCGACAGTTCATTTCCGGGTTCTGGGACTCATTCCTGCGGCGCTCTACAAAGAACAACATCTGCCTTCAGGAGAAGCAGAGTTCTGACAAACGCAGACTTCAGGAAATCAGGAAGCCTCCTCTACAACTGTGGAAGACAGAACACCACCGGGCTCTTTAGTCACAGCCGGTGACTGTGACACGAGCAGGCATGAATATGCACACGGGTCAAGAAGCAGACCGGGGGTGAGGGATGACACGGACGCTGACCTGAGACCTGTTCTCTACGGCGTGACTCGAGACCGATTCATTCAGCCGTCAAAACGCACACTCAGCAT
>NW_027176672.1:1009613-1059613 GCF_023349555.1 Cebidichthys violaceus
AAGTACGACGAGGACTTTAACGTCAGTCGATGCTAACGCTAAGTGAGCTAACTTAGCATGAAAATGAACACAAAAGTAAATAAATGAAACATGTCACCACTTTCTCCATTCAGACTTTATGAAAACAAGTCTACCTGTCAGATTTAACAGGACATCACTCAATAACAGCCAGACTTACACATATTTCATGTCAATGACACGTTTACCGCCTTAACTGGCAGCCATATCATCTTTCACCGTGTCCGACGGCTGAAACACATCCCTCCTTTCATTTCTATAGAACGAGCCGCAGAGAAGCAGACGCGCCGGCGGCAGGCGGCTCTGCCCACCTGTCATCTGTCGCCTGCGTTACCTGCGACAGATCGTCTCTGAAGGGGGTCTGGAGGTTGAGGGAAGGACCCATCGAAGAGGGCCCGATTACCGCCGACGGTCCTCCAGGGATGTGTGGGAAGAGCTGCTTCTACTCATCCCTGGGGTGATGGGACACAATAATGCTGCATGTGCTGCACCATCTATACATTTCCTACAGTTCAGTAAGTATAACGACACATAAATGCTACAAAATCATCATATTTCTCTTCCCCAATTCCCTCGTTTCTGCCACTGAAAAAACCTCAGTCAAGCTTTGTGAACTACAGAACCGGGAGATCACCGAGATCAGCTCACTGTCCTGAAATTGACCATTTAAGGTAGTGCCCCCAGTCTGTGCAAGCAGCTCCATGTGTGTGTGTGTGTGTGTGTGTGTGTGTGTGTGTGTGTGTGTGTGTGTGTGTGTGTGTGTGTGTGTGTGTGTGTGCTCACAGGTACCGACTCTCCACTTTACGAGCAGACGTTAAAGTTCTCCCCTGAAGTTCTCCCCGTTAGCTCGTGCACGCAGACAAGCACACCGACGTTAAAACACTCCCACGTGCACACCCACGTGCACTCCCACGTGCACTCCCACGTGCACTCCCACTCTGCCCTGCAGCAGAGCTTCATTAACTATCTTGTTACTGGTCTCTGGAAGCCATCCGTCCTCCTCTCCAGAGCAGTAGGACACCACTACAAAGACAGCTCCAGCATTTTACACTGAAAAACAAACCCTCAGGAGCTTTTGAAGTGAGCAGAGAGAGAGCTGCTGCCCCTCCCCCCTCCTCCCCCTCCTCCTCCTCCTCCTGAAGGACGTCACATTAAAAGATGTCAGATATTACTCACTGGTTGAACTCGCCGGGAGGGCAGTGTTGTTTGTGAACGCGCGCTTAGCGTGCGGCTTAGTTTAATATTTCTCCTCCTCTCGTGTCTCTCAACAAAGACAACACACACGCTTCACCGGAGACAAGAGAGCTCCTAACGCTTTCCGACTGCCTGCATCGACCAAAAGGAGAATTAAAGGGGCACACATGCATGTACACACACACACACACACACACACACCACACACACACACACACTACTAGAACAACAACACACTCCTCTTACTGTCCGACCTGACGAATGTAAGCCAAAGTTCAAACTGAAACTTGAAACTGCGCTTGCATTAATGAAACGCATAACACACACACACACACACACACACACACACACACACACACACACACACACACACCGGTGGAGACAGTGTTGGTTCTGATACATATATATACATATACATATACGTATATATGTATATGTATATATATGTATATGTATATATATATATATATATATATATATACATATACATATATATATACACATATACATATATATACATATACATATATACGTATATGTATATGTATATATATGTATATGTATATATATATATATATATATATATATATATATATACATATTATATATATATATATATACATATACATATATATATACACATATACATATATATACATATACATATATACGTATATGTATATGTATATATATGTATATGTATATATATGTATATGTATATATATATATATATATATATATATATATATATACATATATATATATATACATATACATATATATACACATATACATATATATACATATACATATATATACATATACATATATATACATATATATACATATACATATATATACATATATATGTATATGTATATGTATATATATATACATATATATACATATATACATATACATATATATACATATACATATACATATATATACATACATATACCTATACATATATATATATATATATATATATATACATACATATATATATATATATATATATATATATATATATATATATATATGTATATATCTTTGTGCCAACACCACAGGAAATGCCATCTCCAGCTCTTAAGTGGAGGAAGACCCCAGGTGCCCGGGGTGAAGAGGAAGTTGTGGGTGTAATTACCAGCATGCTGATCGGGGGGGTGACTGTTAAAACACGGCATCTGCATGTGTGTGTGTTTATTTCTATTGCATTTGGCTTAGTCAGCAACGGAGCACTTCCTAGACCTCTTGATCCACCAGGAGGAATGGAAGGAAACCCACCAGCAGGACTTTGATGACTTAGTGTGTGTGTGTGTGTGTGTGTGTGTGTGTGTGTGTGTGTGTGCAGTAGTTGGACTAAATACTGGAAACGCCATTAGCGTAAAAAAGACTTGGAGGAAGTGTACAGAGCCGCCGTCTCAACTAACGACTCCCACGGAATTTCTACCCAGGCGTCTTCTGACCCAGCCCTGTATTAAAGACTTGTGGACGCTGTGGGATGAAGACATCTTTCCCTTTGGCTTCCTCCAGGAGTAAACCTGTCCAGACGTAGGAAAGAAGGGTGAAACATGACTCACTGCTTTTTTTCTTTTTCCACTGCCCAGGGGTTTTTAAGGATTTGTGCCTTTCACACGAGGTTACTGAGCGAGTCTTTGTGCGTCGGCCTTGAGCGGAGGCGGCTCCTTCGTGTCAGCCTCGCCGTGAATACCAGCGTACGGTGGTCACGGCCCCACTGACAGAGGTGCTGATTCAGACCTTTCTTTACTTGGGTTCTTCTTGTTTGTTTAAAGACTGATCACCAAAGCATCAGTGGTTTGAGCTTTTGATCTTAAGACACGGCGAATACGTACTGTTCACTTAAAGGGACAGTTCACCCCGACACGTGTAGCGCTCTTCATCGATCCAGACTGTTTTGGTGGGAGCTGCCGTGTTTTGGAGACGTGGAGGTAGAGATGGAATGAGAGCATCTCCAAAGTTACTCAAGATAATCCACAGACCTTGATGTGAGCATGTGGGAGCTATCGTCTTTCAACCATCAACCACATCTCAAGAACAACTAACCCTAACCAAAACAATCTAGATTGATAAGTAGCCACACAGGTAAATATGTATTTTGGGGATGAACTGTCCCTTTAAGAATATCATGATGTGTCTGTTCTGTGGCTTTATTCACAGCTCATGTGGTGTTTCTGTGATCTCTGTCCATCCTACGCTGACGTAAAAACGACGACCCCGCTTCCAGGACAGCGCAGACCAAAAGGTCACACTTTAATTACACCCAGAATAAATCCTCCTAATGGACACGACGCTGCTGATATACGATGAAGCCTGTTTCTACTCGGATACTCCCACCGCCCATCTAAGAGGATCAGGCCGCTCCGACGCCCCGGTGAAGACCGGAATGATCCGGGAAAATGTAAGCAGCTGTACCACACCGGCGTCGGACACACACACACACACACACACACACACACACACACACACATATATATATATGTAAATGTGTGTGTGTGTGTGTGTGTGTGTCAGCCAGACCCTGTGGCTGCTTGGCTCAGCAACCATCGCATTGATCTGGGTCAAAGGGTCGTTGATTAGAGTCTTGGTGTCTGCCGACACACACACACACACACACACACACACACACACACACACACTCGGCTTTGACTCACACAGCTGCTGCCGGTCGTCTTGGAAACACTCAGACTCCCTGTTCTGGAAGACAACTCCCTAGTCAGCGAAATCATAGTGTGCCAACAAAAAAAAAAATCCTAAGAGACAGAATGCAAAAACAGTAAAACACCAGCGCTGAAAAAATACAGAAGTTGTGACCTCATATATCTGGGTGTTTGAATCATCTCTGAAGTCATGCGGTCGTGCGATGACGTCACTGAGCTGGCGTGGTGGTCGCCGCCGTGTCACATTTGCATGGACACGCATCGACGTATTAAGAGTTGTAAAACGGTGAGAGGAAAACAGTGCGAGTGCTGTTTTTATCAGAAGAGAGAGAGGGGGGGGGGCACTGTTCTCTGCTCACCACATTACTCACCACACATCGCTCTGCTGGAGGAGCCAGAGGGCTCACTGTGCTCACTGTGGTGTGGGTGAAAAGAGAAGAACCAGAGACACACACACACACACACACACACACACACACACACACACACACACCTACGCCGTCACACTCATAATTATTATCATTTTAATCCGAGAATCAAGGCGGCGGCAGAAAATGTGCCCCCGATGCACGTCCTCAATAAAACATGCAGACCGGCATGTATATTTCAGAGCGCAGAGAGAATTAGCCCACATCCAGCAGACAGCTGTGAGCCCACCCAAACATAACCCAGATGGAGGGTTTTTTGGGGGGATTCGGACGACAACACAAGCAGCACCTGCTACATGCACACAGTGAACCACACACACACACACACACACACACACACACACACAGAGAGTCTTGTTGTGTGCTCACTCCCACAGAACGTTTCGGTACGTCTGTGATTCAGGGAAGAGGAGCCGCTGGTTACTCACCGGCTGAACTCAGCCTGCCGTCTGCCTTCGATGTGTTCTGCTTTCACTCTGTCTGGACTCTCTGTAGGTCCTTCGGTCTCTCGCCGAACACGAGCACAACAACAAAAAGAGTCCGATCCAGTCCGGCGCCGATCCGGGAGCAAAGGCTGTCTGGATGTTTTTAGTAGTGCTCTCCGGGAGACGGCACGAGTCTGCTGCTGCTGCTACTCCTGTTCACCGACTCTCTCTCTCTCTCTCTAACCACCACCACGCTGCCTCTCTCTCTCTTCCTCCTCCTCCTCCTCCTCCTCCTCTCCCTTCCTCCTCCTCTTCCTCCTCCCCTCACCCTCTACAAACGCACTGTCGCTGCCCCAGAAGAAGAAGAAGAAGAAGAAGAAGAAGAAAAAAAGGGCTCCTCCCGTCCTGATCCCTGCTACCATTCAGAGCAGCGGACTAAACAATGCCTCCGCCGCCGCCGCTCTGAAAGAAAACCCAGGAGCAGTTCTCAGCCAGCAATAATGCTGCCCAACTGTCACCATGGAAACTAATGACGGCCCGCTGGAGGGAGCGGGGGGGGAGTAAAGTGAGAGAAGAGTGGAGGGAGGGAGGGAGGGAGGGAGGGAGGAAGAGAAGTGGCTGAATGAACGATGGGGGAAGTGTGTGTAAGTATCAGACCAGCGCAGAATGTTGCATGAGTGTGTGTGTGTGTGTGTGTGTGTGTGTGTGTGTGTGTGTGTGTGTGTGTGTGTGAGAGGATATGAGTGATCTGGAGAGGAGGGAAGGTTTTCGGAGGACATTCTTTGCAAACTGATCATCCCCATTATCCGTTCATTGTTTACTGTATGAGAACGCTTCCTTCAGATTGACTGTCATCCACAATTACTGCTAACTGATTTACAGATACTCACATTTAAGAGGCTGACATTTGTAAAGGTGAGCATTGTGTTAAAAATCAATCAAACTAACCTGTTAATGTATAGTTCTCCAGCACTTTATTGTTAATAATTTGGATTATTGATGTAAATATAAAAACAGAGAGAAGCAAATCCAAAACCAACAAATATTTGCCAATTTTTTTTTTTTGCTCACATGATAATCCGATTACCAAAATCAGAATATTTCTCTGTCAACTGACGAATCCTACTTCTGTCCTAAAAGAAATGATACTTGTACTACTTGTACTTCTGATGAGTAAATAATAAATGCTGTTACTTCCCTCGGGGGAGTACATCCGAGTCTGTGAGCCACTTCCCCCCACAGACATGTGGATCACAAAAGCTGGCGGGATGACGCGCCCAAGCTGCTCCGACCCTCTTCATATGCACATAGAATTATAACCCCCCCCCCCCCCATATCTCCCTGTGCCCCCCCCTCCTCTCAATAGTTGGAGTGACATCGGCTCTAAAGACAGGGTGACATTGCCCGACACCGGCTCTGAACCCACAGACGGATGCCGACGAAAAACCATGGAAACACTGCTGGAATATCCCCAGTTAGCTCCTGAACGACAACAGGGCTCTAAATGTGGGAGTGAGGAGAGGAGAGGAGGAGAGGAGAGGAGGAATGTAAAGACGGAGAGTGGGTGGGTGGTTGGGGGGGGATGGGTGGCTGTGTTCGATTTAGATTCAGGAGCTTTAAAGAAATGGGAGGCGAGAGCGTTAAAACGAGCCCCGATTGATCCTCAATGACAACGTCCTCATTACGGCCCACCTCTTGTTGAAGGGGTGGAAATTCTCGACCCAGTGAGTTATGCATCGTACTGGACGGAGGAGGAGGAGGAGGAGGAGAGGGGAACAGGTGCTGCTCTCCACGGCGATAAAGCCGACCGCTCAACCTGAAGAGAGGAGATATTCTCACACGAGGGAACGACGAGACAGAGAATCGGTGCTGCAGCCAAAAAAACAAAGAGGGGAAAAACCAATTTTAAGAACAGGAGGCTCGCCTTTGTGGGTTATCTAATGAGGCATGGCGCTCGTGCCCCCTCTTTACACCAAAGGAGGAATGTGAGCCGCGGGTTAGGGAGGAATGTTGAACCTCTCGCCGTCTCGGTTATCACGTTTTAGCGAACCGACGCTCAAAGTACAGCTTTATACAAAAGACGCATCTTTGATTTGCGTCTACGGGGTTCATTCATTCACTGACGGGCACTAGAGAGGAAGGGTACCAAACGCTGGGCTGGCACAGATCTTCTGCCCTTCTGTCACTAATTACAACAACGATCTCTCTCTGCAGCTGTCCGCCGAGATGAAACATGTGTGTGTGTGTGTGTGTGTGTGCGTGTGTGTGTGCGTGCACTATTGATGACTGACACTGGTCTAAGTCTCGCTCGCTCTGCTGACCTAAGGAGGGCATCTGTCACACATCTGCCCAACGGGATCCCTGATCCACACGGAAAACACCACTCTGTGTCTCTTTAGCCTGAATAAAAAGATGCTTTTTAATGCAGAAATAAAAAGGTCAGACAGTGAGACGGACCCACGAATCCTCCGATATTCACCCTTTGTGTCTGTAGATTCTACCGCATTTGATCCCACAACGAATACAAAAGACACAAACAAACAATGGCGTCAATAATATGCAAAGCGCCGCATCGACGCCGCTTGAGCGCTTTCCAAAGTTCTGTCAGAAAGCTTTCAAAGGACTCTTGATGTCGTCCCGTCCTACTGCAGGACACGGAGGACTCGGCCCAGTTAGAGTCAGAGGGGACGTGGTCCAGAAATCTGGATGATGAATATGGATATTCTGGTTTTTTTTAGATAAACTCAGATCAATCGCTAAGTTCGGCCGCCTCGGCGTTCACACCCTGCGGATGAAAGCCGGAAGCAGGACACTGTGGCTGTTGTCATGGACACGAGTCACATTCCACAGCGTGTTGACCCAACTCCAGGATTTCTTCACGAAAAAAAAAGGCCCTCACACAGAAAGACAACACAGGCGTGCATGCATATGAATAATTACACACACACACACACACACACACACACACACACACACACACACACACACACAGACAAGCTTAAGGTGTGAAAATGAACAACTTCTACATTCACACACATCTCTGAGGGTCCTTGAGGTGCCGGCGAGACACAACATGCAGACAAACCTCAGCAGAAGACAGAGGCTGAGGAAGGACACGGCTAACGCAGCTGGAGTCGTCCACGGTTACTGACACACACACACACACACACACACACACACACACACACACACACACACACACACACACACACACACACACACCGAGCCACGGATCGGCTTCCTCCGAGGGGAGTTGCACTCTCAAGGATTGAAAGGAGGGATCGGTTAGAGCGTGAATGAAGACGGTGATCTCATGTGTCACATTTAATTGGTTCGCCCCGTTTTGTCTTTGAATGAAAACTTTCTTTTATGGTCACACCTTAAGCCGCTCAAATATCGACCCTGACATAAAAATCAAAAAGATGTTTTAAATTACTCCAACTAGCACGCTGCCGTCCTCCTCCTCTCTCAGGAGTCAGAGGCTCTCTTTAAAGAAGAAGTCATTAATATTTCACCCAGAGGAGAATCTTTTAATTCATTATTGATAATATTTAACCCTATCTGCTGGAGTCGAGAGGTCTTATCTGAATTACAAAGAGGCCAGAGTCTCGCATGTTACCACCCCGACAGAGAAGCGATGCTCTAGAGCTGCAGTCCCGCTCTGTTTGGGCAGAGCCGGCTGCTGGTGGGGAGATCTGGGAAGTTGTATTTCTACACTGGTCCCACCAGGGAGATGGAGATGGAGGGTGCAGAGGAGGAATCAAAAGGAGAAAAGATAAACAGAAAATGAGACACTTGGTGCAAAAAAGCTTAACAAAGTCAAGAAGCTAAAGAAGGACAACTTTAATTTCTAAAAACAAGAGGATATTTGACAGAATAACTGCAGTAACTAGTTTTGTGCAATATGAAACGAGGTGCATATTAATATATCTAAGCACAGTATATTAGTAGGATTGTTATGCAACAATACTAACTTTATATAATATTGGTTTTGAAGCTGTGAGTTTACGACACGAAAGTGACACGAGGGGGTGGAGCTAAGAACGACTGAACAGTGAAGAAGACGTTTTGAGAACTGAAAACACAAAGGGTTAAAGTTGGAAGATAAAAACACTCCCAGACCAACATCTCCGTGGTAGAGACCTGTCAATCAGTGTGTAGCCCCGCCCCTAAAGCATCCCCTGCTTTATGGTCTGTTTGACTCTAAATGGAGCATAATGTACTAAATGAACATCATGCTGTATTGAAGAAGACTGTAAACTAGAGATTGAGACCATAAACTCATGTTTACAATGTTTACTGAGGGAATAAATCAAGAGAGAAGTAGAGTCATTTTAGACTAGACTTCTATACAAGCAGAGGAGTCGCCCCCTGGTGGACACTAGAGAGAATGCAGCTTTAAGGTCACTTTTCATGTATTCTTTGCAATAAAAAAAGAATTGCATTTGGTTACTTTATCTATAAACATAATCTCAATTGGATACAACGTCAGTCTCAATATAACGATGCTATTCTGATATGAAATTATGAGAAATGATTTTGTCCATATTGCTCAACCCCAGCAGATACTTTATCCTCTCATGGTGAACTAACATCTTACTGGGTGTAGCTGCCAAAAATAATAGATGCTGACTGATAATACATTATTACACCACCCTATTCTATCCTCCTCCACCTGTACAACATGTAGACCTACTGTAGGAGCTGCTGCTGTTTATTGTGGCACGAAGATTAAAACTTCTTCTCTGGTGAAACACTTTATATCCTCGTAGGGAGTGGCTTCGCTGATCCGACTCAGCGGAACAATTAGAATATAATAAGAGGGGATCGTTCCTGTATGGTAGATGTTTCACATCGCAGCGTCTGTTAAACCACAGGGAACGCTGCACAGTGGAATTAAGCAGCGCTCAGCGTTTCAGTAAAGACGCCTTTGAGCTCCGAGAAGACGAGCAAAGCAATATTAGATATTATCAACAGCGGACAATAAACACTCTGGACATGTTATTTGAATTAGATCCCTGCCTGAGGGGGTCGACGACCGTCTGGACAATGTGAAAATGATAAACCACGGACGTTTCCATTCACTTGATGGAATTATGTGTTTCCATGGATGGTGGTCGGTTGTGTTTGACCGGCGTCAAAGTGCAACCGCTGAAACATCGTTATGTTGTTTTCAAACGCTCCCCTCTTCATTTCTCTTTGGACGGAGTTTACGTCCTTGAGTGTGGTCTTGAACGGTGTGAAGGAAGCGAACATCCCCGTGATGGTTTGCACCAATCAAAGGTGTGACTGTGTGTGTGTGTGTGTGTGTGTGTGTGTCCACCCACGGTGGGTTTGGTCATCTGATGAGCTGCAGGCTCATCTCTCCCTACAGCGTCCAGATGGCCTGTGATTATGAACGGCTCAGCAGAGATTACTGTGCAGCGCAGATAGAAAGAGAAACAGAGAGAGAGTGAAAAATAATAGTTCAAATGAGGGGAGAAAGAAAGGCACGGATATAAATGGGGAATATGAGGCGTGGGGGGGCAAACGTGCACGAACACCTCCCTCTGCACGGAAACACAAAACCTTCCAGTTGCATTTCACTTCCACTTCATTTGCTTGGTCGTGCAGAACACCTAGCAACCAAAGCGACAAGCTCAGGTTCCTGTGTGGTGCGTCACGTTTAAGAGGTGAAAGGTGTGTGAGGGGAGGCGATGGTCTGAGTACCAGTATGTGTGTACACACACACACACACACACACACACACACACACACAAGGGCATTTGTCACCAGCAGCGGTGTGACATGATGGATCGCACACTGGCAAGTAAAGCACACCCAAAAGAGCAGTGTGAGAAATGATCAACGCTTCACTGAACCAACATCGTTAGCTGCGGATGCGAGCGTCCTCTGGAGGGAGACGGCTGTTTGAATGGTTTAGTACCTGCATGCGTACTTGTACCTCAAAAGACAAACACGTAGAACACCGCAAACGTGTTATTTTCAAATGTATAAATGACTGCGAGGAGCCGCTACAGGAAGTGAGAGGAGCGCTCTCGTAACTCTTCCTCTGGACGAGAACCTGCGATGATGCAACCCTTCACTGAGTGTCACTCAGAGAAGCCCACAAGCTACTTCTTGTAACAGGGCTGAGGCTCGCTGCGGTTATGAGTGCTCTACCGATAAAGTCCATTACCGGCAACACTCTCCCAGCTGTCGGACAGATTAGAGGAGGATGACGATGGTCTGGATGTTTAGCTTTTCTTTATCGCTCGCCGAATACAGACAGACACAGCAGCCGAGTCATGCAGCAGGAAGCCAGCGTGTGTGTGTGTGTGTGCGTGTGTGTGTGTGTGTGTGTGTGTGTGTGTGTGTGTGTGTGTGTGTCTGTCTGTCTGCTAGCTTAATGAGACTCATCATTCAGCTCTGAAGAGCTGCAAAGTGAAAGATGACAGTTTAACAACCTGCAAAACATGCATTCCATATTTCAGGGATGTTTTTGGAAGAAGCAGTTTAGCTTCAGGCATCAGCTGACACACACACACACACACACACACACACACACGCATGTACTAAAACGCCGAGCAGCCTGAGGCAGTTTGTTGCTCTATTACATTTTGACCCTTCAGGATCAATGTGAATCTCGTGAAGCGCTCGTTATGAACGAGGCCTCGACGAGAGAGAAAATATGCTGAGCGCCTGAAATAGCTGTTTGAGGAAGACGATGCGCAGCGGGAACAGGATCCATCTGTGTGGATGTAGCTCTCATCTCCTCGTTAGACGCGGGGAGTTACGACCGTCCTGTGATGAGAGCTGCGGCTCGCGCAAGGCATGCTGGGAGAGGGCGGCCGTAGAAGCTCACAAGTTCAAATCGCACCTCAACATCAGGAGGGGAGAAGTCCGTGTTCCCTGCAGCCGTCAAAGCGGTAAGTGTAGCTCTCTCCGTGAAACGGGGGACTATCTCGTTTCACAAAGTCATTAAGGAGACGGGAGCAGCGCGGCGTGATGGACCGCTGACGGGCAGAGCGGGCTATAATGGGAGGACGGAGAGAGGAGGCGGTGTTGCCAGGGTGACCTTCTGCGTGAAGCACCTCCGTGTCGCCCAAAATGAGATCGACTCGAGCAGGGAGGGAGGGAGGGAGGGAGGCTGGAGGGAGGGAGGGAGGCTGAAGGCCGGCACAGAGAGCAGTAATGATGACTTGAGCACACAAAACATCATCATCATCGCTCTTCAGCAGCTGCTGTCAAACACCTTTAAGAGTAAAAGAGGAACCAGTGGCTCACAACTCATTAAAACAAAGAAAAGCCTCATCAGTGGTCGCATATCTCCACCGATTCAACCATTTATTGATAAGAAATAAGGTTCTTCTGCTTTCTGATCATCCCATTACATTACAGACGCTCTTATCCAAAGCGACTTACATTTCAGTATCTATCTACACACTGTAGACGCAGCTACAGAAGACATTCTGGGGTTCAGTGTCTTGCTCAAGGACACGTTGACATGAGACTAGTAGAGCAGGCGCCGGGGATTGAACCCCCAACCCTCTGATTGAAAGGTGGCCCTGCTCTCCACTTAGCCACGGCCACCCACTAACTACCCACTAACCACTGCTTTAATCCGCTGTAAGATGTTGTGATTATTTGCTAATGTTCCTTATGAGAAGAAGCTCACCGTCTCTCGTCTCTGACTTCAGCTGCTGGTTTGAATAAAGAGCTCAACAGGAGTAACACAGCAGTGCCCTCTAGTGGTAGAGCGGCTGCAGCACACTCGTAGACGCCGCGCAGGGCAGAGGGTTTCTTTGTGGAAAACAGGAGCAATAAAAGCATCGTTTGTGACATAATAAAAAAAAACATTATGTCGATAAATAAAAGACAGAGGTTGATAGAAAGAGCAGGACGAGCTGTTCCTTGCTTCATATCACGAGTCAGCATTTTACGAGTGGCCGTAAAAAAGAGAAAGAAAGAAGAGATTTACAGCGACGGTGACACTCAGAGCAGCGGGGTTCAGATGAATCACGACACTGACAGCAGCATCAAAACCTCACAGTTCATTAATAACACACGCGCTCACAGCAGTGAGGACTGTGGAACCGTGAGCATGAAATGCATGCATTCAATACAGAGCGGCTGCACAACAACACCACGCTCACGCGCGATGCCTTGTCATGTAATAAATGAGAGCCCTGTTTTAAAAGGAGCTGATCTGTGTCAGGCAAAGACTGGTGGCTGCTGACCGCCAGCCCTGACTCTGTGTGTGTGTGTGTGTGTGTGTGTGTGTGTGTGTGTGTGTGTGTGTGTCAGAGTGTGTGTGTGTGTGTGTGTCGGTTTCAATGGCAAAATCTTTTGCTTTGTCCGATTTACTCCTTAACAGTAAAACACACTCTAGGGAGGAAGAGGAAGGGGAGAGACAATGGTTAATGACAACAGAAGGGCAGAGCAGAGGAAAGCGTGTGTGTGTGTGTGTGTGTGTGTGTGTGTGTGTGTGTGTGTGTGTGTGTGTGTGTGTGTGAGAGAGAGATGGGGGGGGGGCACCAAGGGGAGAAAGCTTGGACAATTCAGCACAGACTGCCTTTGTTGGGCTGCAATCAGCCGGACTAGGAAGACATTTACAACATGGTTTTACGGCTCCATCAGGTGAGTGACTGTGAACAGTGCAGTGTGTGTGTGTGTGTGTGTGTGTGTGTGTGTGTGTGTGTGTGTGTGTGTGTGTGTGTGTGGTGATTAGGGGGAGTGGGCTAAATTTAGCTGTAAGATATCCAGAATGGAAAGTCAACAAAGGGACGTACACAACCGAGCAGAGGAAGTTTGGTTTGCATTCCTGCTGACCGTCCCCCCCCCCCCCCCCCCCCCCCCCCACACACACACACACACATCATCTCAGGTTTTAAATTGATTTCCCAGCGTTCAGGAAGTCACTGGATTCATTTCACAGCGGGATGAAAATCAAGTTCTGGATATTTGAGACGGGTAATTGATTTCACTGTCAACAGTTGTAACATCAGTACATGGACTGTTTGCTCCAACATTTACAGTAAATCGCTGACAAACAGCAACCGTGTGATAAATGATGGTCTTTAAATGATCACCAAATCTACTGAATACTGAACTTCAGAGCAGCTGACTCTCAAATCTCAAAAGCACAAACAGACTGACAACAATGTGACCGAGTCAACGAATAATGAGCCGAGTGTCTGGAGGAGCTTTTACAGAGAAATCTATGGAAACCGATTTCTGCCTGGAAGATAATAAATAATACATAAAAAATGACCATTGGGAACCGGTCGACACTGGAGCCCGATCATTACTCCAAGGCCAAAACCAACAGCGCTGTAGTCCAGCTCTCAATTATTCCTGACTTCTCCAGCCCGTCTGTGGCCCACGCCAGTTTGATCCTACCAAAGATGTAAATATTTAAGAACAGGTCATAAATATATATATATATGAGCTATAGGTTGGTGCCAAGAGAGTATCTGCAGCAGCAGGACGGTGTGTGTGTGTGTGTGTGGAACTGACTTACAGTGCGTCTGCAACGAGCATTGAAAACAAGCAGCGACGTCTGTGGGCGATCTGTTGGAAGTCGTTGTAGAAGACATTTCAGACGATCTCGCCAAAAACTAAATTAAATACGCCGAGCTGTCCGCCAACGTAGCGGTGGCTGAGTGACAGAGAGGTGCAGCTGTGTGTGAACTGGGACGTTAGCTGTTAGCAGTTAGCCGAACAATCAAATCGAGCTGCAGACCAGCAGCTGAGAGTTACACAGCAGTGTGTGTGTGTGTGTGTGTGTGTGTGTGTGTGTGTGTGTGTGTGTGTGCTGGTAGTTCAGTCAGCTGTTAGCCAAACACACTGGGAACTGTTGTCCCTCCACTTCGGGCGCAGAGTAGCCACTAAAAATAGTTTGCAACAGCAGAATGCGAGATTAGCCGCGGACAGACACGGAGCTGCACACTCACTCACTCACTCACTCACAGACGCATCCTCCTGGCAGAGATAACGTCAGTGGTCATGATAATGTGGTGTGGCTCATTGAGGTTTATGTATCTTAGAAAGATAAATCAATCGTTCATTCAGGTTTCTGTGTCGTCATTAAAGCCGTGAGTCAGCATGCCGACGCTCCCCATCTAACCTAGAGAGGTGACTTCCACCTGGCTCCTCCTCCTCATCCTCCTCCTCCCCTTCCTCCTCCTCCTCTTCCTCCCTGCCTCACCCCAGTGTGTACAGGAAGCCCTGATTCCAGAGAGCCTCCTCTTCTGATGATCAGAGAGGAAAAACACAATGCCTTCAGTGTGCTAGAAAGGAGCTCTACTCATAAAATGCACACACACACACACACACACACACACACACACACACACACACACACACATAGAATGGAACATGCTTTTACTATTAAGGCTCTGTTTTTTTCCATATGACTTTCCCAGGAAAAATCCCCCTCATCAGGGTAGGTCGGATCCAGACAGACAGCAGACTGGAGAGGAGACGCAGATCCAGACGGACACAGAGAGACGGATTGACCTTCGACTGCAACACAAACAAAGGACTCGTAGGCCCCTGAGCCGTCTCTGCGTCCACATTTCAAAGGAAAATTGCTGATTTCAGATAATATTCGCCTCCATTTTTAGACTGGAATCAGTCAGCGACCCGATGAGGTCTCTCTCTCTCTCCTCTCTCTCTCTCTCTCTCTCTCTCTCTCAAGCTTTAAAAGGTTCTCCAGTCATCTGGCTCACAGACCAGCGTCCACCAGAGGATGAGATTCATTCAGTCTCTGACACGCCGGTCCTTTATTGGGTGACACACGAGTGATTCTGTTCATTTCTAGAAAGGCCTCAACAGTTGGTACCATTTAGGAAAACTAGGTCACTTCCGCCTTCTGTGTGTGTGTGTGTGTGTGTGTGTGTGTGTGTGTGTGTGTGTGTGTGTGTGTGTGCGCAAGTGTGCGTCAGCCAAACCCAACTATTTTATACTCCAGTATAAACATATTGTGCAGGAAGAAGGGGTGCTACTCCTGCTCAGAAACATCCTAATAGCCGATACTTCGCCCTCATTAATCTGTACAAACAGGAGTTGATCCTCTTCTGATGTGTAACTTCACAACAACCCTTCATCGAGCTCGGCTCTGAAGAAAAGTGCTTCGTCACAGGCGCCACATTAGAGCTCTGTTGAAAGATGTTGTTTGAAACGCCAACTGTGTTTGTTGCATCACAGGGCCAAGAAGCTGAGGCTACGATGATAAAACAGATTATTCTATGAATGTTCGTTTAGTGGAAATAAATAAATACAAATCGTACGTATATCATCATATTGCAGTGGCTACGAACCTTGTGGGTCAGGACCAGGTGGCAACTTTTGGTTCTGAAGAGTTAAGCCAACCCTTCGAGTGTTAAAGCTGCATTCTCTCTAGTGTCCACCAGGGGGTTGTATAGAAGTCTAGTCTAAAATGACTCTACTTCTCTCTTGATTTATTCCCTCAGTAAACATTGTAAACATGAGTTTATGGTCTCAATCTCTAGTTTACAGTCTTCTTCAATACAGCATGATGTTCATTTAGTACATTATGCTCCATTTAGAGTCAAACACACCATAAAGCAGGGGATGATTTAGGGGCGGGGCTACATGCTGATTGACAGGTCTCTACCACGGCGTGTTTTCGTCTTAAACTTTAACCCTTTTACTGTGTTTTCAGCTCGTGAAAGTCATTTTGGCCCACCCCCTCATGTCACTTGTGGTTCCAAGAAACCAAGATGGCGACGGCCAAAATGCTGAAGTCCAGGCTTCAAAACTGCCGTCCGCTGGACCCTAAGATAATTAAAAGATAAGAAACTGAACTCGTTGAACTCACGTCCACACTATCGTCAAAACGTACGATCAGCGTTCAGAAGCATGACTTAACATTCAGGAAACAGAAACCTCCGTCTTGTGGGCCATGATCCACTAAAGACAACAGAGAGGTGTGGTGAAACCTACACGCCGTCGTGATTCAATTACTAATAGTATACAATAACAATTGCTTATTAATTCAAAACACACCTCGGAAAAGTGACGTGCATGCAAATGACTCAACAACCTGTTAAACAGGAGCACCGATGACGACACCATCTGTGCTCTGCAGCTGAAGGAGCCACATGGAAACAAACCCGGTTCTAATCCCACTCCCTGATCAGAACCTTCGCTTCTCTTCAGTGTGAGTAGAGTCCCCCCCCCCCCCCCCCCCCCCCCCCCCCCCCCGCTGTATTCATTCAGCGCCGCTCTGGTCTTCTGCTCACTCACAGTGTGCACCGCATGTCAGCGTTCACCCGTTCATACGCTGACGCCAGAGGCTACCGAGCAAGGTGCCACCTTCACCGTGGAAACCACATCCTCGCTCCGACGACACTGCAGGGGTTAACGTGGGGTTCAGTGTGAAAAGGACCGCAGGCCGGAGGAGCCGGATCAGAACCTGCTTTAGTACCTTCTTATGACATGACACCAGATCACGTTCAGTCTATTTCACAAGATCAAGAGGAGACTTTTAAGAGGAAACACCTTCAGGACATGCAGTGAAAAAGAATCCAAAAAACGGCCCGACAGAAAACTGCTCAATCAAATCAGAGGCCCCTTCTTTTACACACACACACACACACACACACACACACACACACACACACACACACACTACACTGCCGTCTTAGCCAAAGCCTTTGCAACAGGAGGACCCACACATGACCACCATTGGGAGAATCAATGTGACACTGAGGCCGGGAGAGAGCCTGGAGCTTCTGAATGGGCCTTGAACTGAGTCGTGCCTTGTCTCACACTCACACACACACACACACACACACACACACACACACACACACACACGTAATCAGAATGACACAGAGAGAAACGTCGGGGTTGTTAAGAGTTTCACCAAGTTGTCCGGTGCGTTGGTCTGTTGGTTTAGAGACTCTTTATTATTCTAAGAAAGAGATGAGAGCATTGATATCGGTCTCATATCTGTGTTACGTACGGAGCTGGAGTTGGGACTGGTTTAGCCTAGCTTAGCATAAAGGCTTGAAGCTAGCACGATTCTGTCCACAGTATAATAAAACCCTCCACAGTGAGCATCTCATGTGTTTCAGCTGGAGGTATTTGTTGGCAAACACTGGTTTTGAAGTCGCCTGTTAGTTATTTAAAAATAGAGAGGAATTCTACTCTGACAGCTAAATATAGAGAACTTTATTGAACAAAGAGAATGTTTTGACTCACTTTCTTTGATTTAAAAACAATTCTGCAAAATTGTGTTACATCTAACTCATTGATATTCATCACATTTTAAATGTGTTGACGTTCAATGTGTCCGCCACATGATCAGACACTTGTTCTGATGACAGACTGTGCTTCAAATCATGAAACACAGAATCCAGAAAACAAACTAAATAACGTGAATCTGTGAAAAAAAGAAACACGACAGACGTCTGAGAGTCGATGTAACAGAGAGGGAATGAACGTCACGTCTACAGAACTACATAAATACATATATATATATATATATGTATATATACATATATATATATATATATATATGTATTTATAAACAAGTGGGACAAGAGGAGCTGGATAGTGTTCTCACCATCCTCCGCTCTGACTCCTGTGCTCTGTGTTTATCTCACACAGAGGGGAGATGTTTAGGTTGGCTTGGTTAAACACAGACCGGCCCAATAGCTTTTGTTAATAATAAATAACCTAAACAGTCTGCCGGGACGTCCCACGCTGGAGCACGTAGTGGACCCCCGCCGTCCCGGGGAGAAGACGTTCACCAAGACAGAAGCTCGTCGGCAAAAGTTCACGACAGGGGGGGGGTTTGGAACCGCCGCGGTTCTGTTTGTGACGCGGTTTATTGGACGAGGAGACTCTCCGGTGACGTTGATGCAGCCCTGCGACCTTTGACCCTCCCCCCCGTCGTAAACACCAAAACAAGCATCAGAGAGAGCAAGGGCCGGACGGGGGTTCACATGTGGAAGGAATAGAGTTGAGGGGGGAACTTCAGAAAAGAGAAATAATTAGAAATATTATCATCTGTGGGTGAGCTGTGTGTGTTGGGGAGGGGGGGAGAGAGGAGGGGGAGGAGGGGGGGAGGGGTTAAAAGCAGGCAGAGAGAGATTGATCTGGGACAGTGTGGGAGAAAAAGAGGGAACTGCAAAAATAAAGAGTAAGGCCTTGGGAATGAATGTGTGTGTGTGTGTGTGTGTGTGTGTGTGTGTGTGTGTGTGTGTGTGTGGGAGAGACGATGCACTGCTGGACTGCCGGAAAAAAGAAAGCCAGCCAGGAGGACGGCAGATCGATTCCTCCCCCGAGCCTCACAACAAACACACTCTCTTTTCTCTCTCTCTCTCCCTCCCTCTCCCTCTCTCTCCCTCTCTCTCTCTCTCCCTCCCTCTCTCTCTCCCTCCCTCTCCCTCTCTCTCCCTCTCTCTCCCTCTCTCTCTCTCTCCCTCCCTCTCCCTCTCTCTCCCTCTCTCTCTCTCTCCCCCTCTCTCTCTCTCTCTCTCTCTCTCTCTCTCTCTCTCTCTGCATAGCTCACCTCTGCTGCTGCAGCCTGATATCATCCCATCAGCACTTCATCTCGACCCCCCCCCCCCTTCATTCTTTGTCTGCATGCTAGCACTTTATTTCCGAGGCCTCTGCTATAGAGATCTCTAGATTTAGCTGAAAATGTTCCGAGGAGTTGTGTTCTCACAGTAACTCATTGTGGGTCGCTGATACGGGGAATATAACGGGGCCACATGGTTCAGATCTCCAGACCAAAGAGGAACACACACACACACACACACACACACACACACACACACACACACACACACACATACGACCCCCGTGAAACAAAGAGGTGGACACGGCGAAGAAAGAAAGAAAACAAAAGAAAGCTCCACTCCTTTGGTGATAGAGAAGTGTGATTAATAAGAGATCTCTCTCACCACGCAGTAGTGCAGAGGAGGAAACCACACACACACACACACACACACACACACACACACACCTCCTCAATCACAGACAGACAGACAGACGCACATCTCTAATCTCATGAGCTCTGCATCAAACACACTATCTCTCTCTCCTCCACACAAATCCCATTCCACACAGGGACAAGGTGGCCACACACACACACACACACACACACACACAGAGAAGTGAAGAGGATGAATGACACCTCCTCTAAATATCAAATCTAACGTTCTCATTTTGGGGTTTCAAGTCACATATTGACTATACAGATGTGTGTGATGTGTTAATATACAGTGTGTGTGTGTGTGTGTGTGTGGTGTGTGTGTGTGTGTGTGTGTGTGTGTGTGTGTGTGAGGGGGGGGCTCCGTCAGACTAAGCCCATCGTGAGGACTACTCTCGGGGTTCTGGGCTCCTATTCTCGCCGTTGTCAGCTCCTCTCCGGCGGCCCAACACAACTCTTCGGGGTCGAGTCGGAGCTCTGATGCGGGGGGACGGGCCTGCAGCTGCCCCGGTGACAGCTGGCGAAAGCATTTCGGAATTCAAACCCTAAACCCTGCGCGCGACGCGAGCCGCGCGGCCACTCTGAAGCGACTTAAGGAGAAACCCGTGGAGCAGTTTGTTTAGAAGGAGACAGAGGAAGAAGAAGAGAGGATTCACACTCACCAGTCGCTGAAACCCCCTGCATCCTGCACAAAGTTCCTCTCCGCTCCTTCTCTGCTGAATCCGTCTTTTTCACGGAGAAACTGGCAACAGCAGCGGGAGGGAGGAGGAGGAGGAGGGAGGAGGGGGGAGTAAACTCAGAGGAGCGTCTCCACTTCAGATCCCCCTTTTCCTGTTCGCCGATAAAGCTACGAAAATCATTTAAAAACACACTAAGGACACTTCATGGCTTCCTAGCGGACGCGAGAGACTCTCCCCGGGTCATTGTGTGTGTGTGTGTGTGTGTGTGTGTGTGTGTGTGTGCAGAGAGAGAGAGAGAGAGAGAGAGAGAGAGAGAGAGAGAGAGAGAGAGAGAGAGAGCTCTCCTCCTCCTCCTCCTGAAACTCAACTCGCTCTTCTGTGTCGCTGGAAAAAAAAAAAAAAAAGGGAAAAGGAAATGCGCGCTCCCTGTGCTAGGCGCGAGCACGACAACCCCATTCATTGATTGCGGACGCTAGAATGAACCATTAGAAACGATAATAAAGTTGATTTTCATCCTTTAACCCACTGGTGCACTCAGTCTGTCTCTGTCCACATCTAGAATATAGTCCGTGTCTGCTTAAAGAGTTCTCTCTCTCTTTAGTGATATCGCGTCTTCAGTCGTGCCATGCCCATCGGCACAGAGGCAACGACGCGGGTTGTCACGTGGAGTCATGTTAAAGGATGAGGCCTATTTGGAGAGATAGCTCCTCCGTGACGTCTCCACAGCTGCCTATTAGTGAGGGAAGAAGAAGGAGGAGGAGGAGGAGGAGGAGGAGGCTGGAGCAGGGATACTAACTGGCACTGTGCTTCCATGTCACTGCTCCTCTTTGAATTGATTATCTTCAGTCTGCAGTCAGCTGCCTCTGGGAACTCAGTGCGGAGCGATGAGGAAGGACAAAACAAATCCAGAATGTGCAGTGTACTTTCTGTCTGTGTATGTGTGTGTGTGTGTGTGTGTGTGTGTGTGTGTGTGTGTTTCTGTGTGTGTGTGTGTGTGTGTGTGTGTGTGTGTGTTTCTGTGTGTGTGTGTGTGTGTGTGTGTGTTTCTGTGTGTTCGTGGCGTTACTATTTGACAGAAGTTCTTCACACTGAAGCTCTGCCGGCTGTTGTTTGCAGTGTGTAACTGAGTACATTTACTCAAGTACAGTTTTGAGTCACTACTTGTATGAGTACTAGTTTATAGTACATGGACATATTGTACTTTTCTACTCCACTACATGTATCAGCTGAAGTTAGGCCTCTACTTCACTTTTCACTGTAACGTTCTACATATTAAAAACACGCGATATGTTTATGAAATTGGATGCATTGTTGGAGATATTTAGAACAAACCGAGCCTCTTCACAGCAGCACAGCGCTGGAGCCTCCTCTCATTCCTAGATGCTTTCATGTAAACAGCTGTTTGAGACCCAAAGAGATGTTTGCCCCCAAAAAAAGACCAAAGATCAGAGAAAAGTCCCAAAAACACGAGTAGAGATGTGTGTTTCTCTTATTAATCATCTCAGGACCATCTGACTCCTCACTCTGCTGCAGCAGTAAGATGATACTCATGCATTGATGCACCAGCCTCCTGACATCATATTTAATAATGTATCAGTCCGTCGTCTTCAGAATAATAATAATATACTTTTGATGCTCTGATAACAACACACACACACACACACACACACACACACACACACACACACACACACACACACACACACACACACACACTGTATTCAGAAAGCTCTGAATGCAGAACTTTTAATTGCAATTCTGCGTTGTTGCCTGAAGTTCTTGTCTGTGTGTTTTCCTCAGACATCTTCAAGCGCACAGCCGCGTGACCTCTGACCCTCCTCACAGCTCCCTGTGTGTGTGTGTGTGTGTGTGTGTGTGTGTGTGTGTATCTGAAGCACACTTCGACTCACCTCCGCTTCATTAACCCCTTCTGTTTGCTGCACGCTCTTCATCTGCCTCGGATCGACAGCAGGCTCTCTGATGATAACGCCTCCCCGTCTGGCTGCAGAGAGGCCACTTCATTGACCCGTTCCTCCTCTCTAATGAGCCGCCTATCAACCACCTCTTCCCCTCGTTGACGCAGGGCTCAACCGGCTGCACGCTAATTACATAATTTGCAAAAACATAACTCTCATTTTGCACACACGAGCAAATACAAGAAGAGAGAAACACATTCCTCCCTTTTTGCTTTTTAGTGGCATTGGGGGAAACGTTGTGAACATGTCATTGCAGAGTGTTTTGTGGATGAATGAACTCGTGTTTTAAATAGACCGAGGGCCTCCGGTTGGTGCCTCCGAGTGCCCGGAGCCCGTCTGAGGGGGCCACAGAAAGCAGAACACCAAACTGCCCCTCTGGGATACATCCTCTCCTCCTCCGCTTCCCTGGGGCTCCTCCACAAACAGAGCAGAGCAGAGAGAAACCACAGCATTCACAGAGAGAGAGAGAGAGAGAGAGGAAGAGGAAGAGGAAGAGGAGAGGGGGGAGGGGGAGGAGAGAGATGGGAGGAAGACATGACAATTAGGGTTAACAGAGGAAGGAAAACGAGTGGCAGATGAGCTGAAAGACAGGTGTGAAAGTCGACACGGATGAGTGTGAGATGTTACGCGGTGCTCATCTGAGACCTTCATGGTGTAAACGCCCCGATCGCACATCTCCAGTCTGAGGCGCCAGTCGACATCCATTCACTCTTTTTTCTTTTTTTTTTTCCAGGTGCAAATTGGAGGCTCACGCTGATTCAATCAACACCTCATCTGGTATCCGATACTGCGACCACACCAAGGCTGCGGTGGAGATGATGCGTGAGTCACGGCTGGGAGGACGCCTCGCTCACGCCCTGCGTCCAGGAATGCTTCACCGCTCCGTGAGGCTGAGCTCACACTCAGTAGTCATTAGTTTGGTTCACATCCTCTCCACGCTATCACTTGTGCTCCAGGAGAGAGCTGTGTGGAACTGTGTGTATCCAAGCAAACAAAAAAAACACACAGCTCCACATGAGGCATGTGTGGAGGATCAGCTGATCTGCAGCTCCCGGTCCCTTCAGGCTCCACGGGGATCCGTCACATGACGGAGCCGGATGAGGCACATTAATAAGACTCTTTGTGAGGAACCAGCTCTGTTTTCAAAGACCTTGAAAACCTTGAAAGAGACCTTTTAAGAACTCCAGGTCTGCTCATGAAGATGTCAGCAACTGTACTGTAGGGACCCCAAGTGGTGGAACGTAATAGTGCATCCGGCTGTGATTCAAAACAGCTGCCGAGTCACCACCCCCCCCCCTCCACCCCTCCTCCACCCACAGCACCTGCATATTAATAGAGCAGGACTGATGCCACGGAGTGAATCCCACTGACCCATATTCCCAGTGGCGGGTCTAAGAGGAGACCGGCACCAACAAAGGCTCCACTGTTGCCCCGGTGACGTCATCGGTGACATGACCTCTTGTCTGCTGGCTCTCATTAATAATCTGCCATTCAACGTTAATCAGAGCGGCCCGCAGTCAACTGGTTCCGCCGTACTGCATCACAGCAGCGCGGCGGTGTCGGTTACTGCGGTGGACTCCCGTGACTAACAGTGAGAGGTTACCGGTGCAGCTGAGATGCTGCTGTGTTCATCTTCTAGAATCACTGGTTTCAAAGATGAACCCTGATGACCCAACCCTATTGCTCTGCATTGTGGGAAGTGTAGTGTCCTGCAAAACTAGAGACTAAAAGTGAAGACATCTTGTCCCACTAACTTTATGAAGGTGCAATATTGAATAAATCAGTTTTATCGATTGTTTTTACTGTTTTATGGTTTTATTTAAACCACATACAAACATTAAACTTCTTATATATTTAAATGATATAATACTAAAGTGCTGGAGTAACTGTTCAAGAACATTTCTGTTGAACTACATTTGGCAAGGTACCATTTAGCTGTGAAAGGTCTCAGGCGAGATGATATTCAAATGGTTTGGTTTAACTTAATATTAATGAAATATTTAAATCAGCAGGTGAACCAGGAGTTTGTGTTCCTCTGCAGTGGAGTAGCTGAAAAAAGCTCCACACGTCTGTCTGTCTGTCTGTCTGTCTGTGTGTGTGTGTGTGTGTGTGTGTGTGTGTGTGTGTGTAAAATGGGAAAATAAACACATAAAGATTACAAAGTGGGGTGTGAGGCTGTTTTTCTTTCGTACATTTCTTTGTCATAATGACTAACCGATCATATGCAACACATTAAAGTCACATGTTGCAACTGAGCGTGTGTGAAAACTAGTTCCTAAAGATGAAAGGTTCTGGATCCAGGACGCCTCGTATGAAAACATGCACCGGTATCTAATATTTCATCGGTTGTTATAGAAGTCTAACCCGTGTGTTCATGTAGATCAAGTTAAATAAGACTGAGCCCATCCCACGGTACTCAAAGTCACAGAACATTTAGGAATCTGATACCATGTTTTAATTCACGCCCGGGCTGGTTTTTGAAAGAGTCCAGCAGCATTTCTCCTCCATCGTGAACTCACTGCTGCATTAATTGGGCCGAGCGCCGGCCTCCAGAGCCCGGACAGGAAGTGCTGGGTGCACCAGAGGTCAGAAGAAACTGGCTCCGATCAGTGCGTGGGAGGATCTCCAGAAGACCGGGACAAGGGAAGGAGAGGAGAGGAGATGGGAAATGAAGGGAGGGAGGGAGGGAGGGAGGTTTAAGCGAGACAGCAGAGAGAAGAGAGAGAGACAGAGAGAGAGAGAGAGAGAGAGAGACAGCGAGAGAGACAGCAAGACAGACAGACAGAGAGAGAGAGAGAGACAGAGAGGAGTGGGGGTAGATGGTGGAAATGTTTTTGTGCATTGTGTGAAATGTGATCGTGTCCTGGAGCTGCTCAGCCAGCTGGGTAGCCCCTCTGTCCCCCCCTGCCCTGCCCCCCCGCCCCCCTGTCCCCCCCCGGCTTCCAGCTGGGAACCCTCTGGATCCACCGGCCTGCAGACCGTCCACCTCCCCGGTTAACCCTTCACCTGCTGGGAGCTATAAATAAACGACGCTCACACGCCTCGGAACTGAAGTCACATTTATTGATTTTCATCCAGTATGACTACCTTTACACAGACGCCCCGCCCCTCTGCTGGAAAACAAACGAAACAGGTTCAAAGGGTCAGTTCAGCAGTAATACATCAGACTCAACGCGTCTCTTCTTTTTCATTTTTAACACCCTGACATGAAGTTTACACGTTTGTTTTCTCCTCTGTGTAAAGGTCCCATGACTGGGAAACATGCATATGACATTTAGCTGTAATCAACATGTCATTAATCATAATGCACATAATTGATAAGAATACAGTACTGCATGACAATTCAAATAAATACCAACGTACAGGTGAAGTCGTTATTTCATATAAAGATATCAAACTCTCATTATGGATCAATACTGAAACACAATATGACGATATATAAAGTCCGCACAGCTAATTGTATTATCACAACGCTATCGCTTCCAGCAAACAGAAAACTTTCTTTATTAAACTTTTGTCTGAATTGCACTTTTGTTTCCTCGCTCTCCGTCCGCATCGGTGACTTTTGACGCCTCAACAAACGAGCGCTGGCCGTGACGCCGCCGCTCAAGCTTGTTGATGCTTATTCTGTTTTCTGTTTCCTGAAGACACAATGCTCAAAGATGATGTAAAAAAATCAACAATAATAATAATATAATAATGATAATAAAAAACAACAAAGAAAAACTCAAAGAAGATGCGCTCTCTGCACATTTCTTTCAACAATACTATTGAGATCACATGACCGTCACCAGACAGAGCTAGAGATGCTTCCAATAACAACAGGAGAACGAAGGGATTTCATTCGGTTCCCAAAGTTTGATAAAAAAAAAAAAACACAACCCCTGAATTTAATGAGTGGATCACTGACCTGCAGAATTCAACACAATGTCACTTTTATTGAGCTAATTTCAGAACTATATCGTATCACTTATGCAGACGGGGAAAAACTCCCTTCTTGCACTTATTGCTGCTCACCGTCGATTAGAACCCGAAGTCCTCGCCTATTAAAAGAAAACATGAACATAAAGTACTAGTCTAAGATTCTCCCTCGAAACAATGAAAGGCACTACTGGTCAGAACCGAAGAACTAAACAAACCAAAAACCTAAGCCGCCCCCCCCTGTTTGTCTTCTCTCCGAGTCTCGATTCTGTTCGTCCTAAACGGTGCGCCAAGATTTGGCACGATAAACGAAGAGAGAATGAAACAATTCCAATTTGGAATTTAATTGTCGCACTTTGCAGAGGATTCTGGAGGTCAGTGATCCCGGTCCAGTGGAACGCCCTCGGTAAGAAGTGAGGAAAAGCACACCGGACCACGTCCCCCCCCCCCCCCCCAAAAAAAAAACACAATTTACCTATTTGAGTCAGAGCGTCGTCAAGTTTCATTGCGTTATTTCGAACTATTCCTAGGAATAATAAATACATGAAAAAACCCCAGAATTTGATCGCCCAGGATTAGTTTCTTTGTGTGGAACATGGCAGTAGAACGAACACAAACAGCTTAACATATGGTGTAACAACACAAGTGGAAACAGGATTATGTGATGGATGACGTCATCAGAGCAGGTCTGTGGTGGGCGGAGCCTTTAGACTAACTGGTTTGTTCTTTAAGTTCAGATGATTCAGGAGGACGTATGAGCCTCACGTCTTAGAACAAACCACAGCACTACCACTCCTACCGTTAATAATAGTCTGTTATAACCCGATATCATGAAAGTGCACAGATTAAAAAATAAAAACAATAAACTGAAACAAAAGGATGAAACCAGACCCCGTGTCCCCTGCGTTCTCATTGGAGGGCTTAGATTAGCCAATCACAAACACAAACACTTAATTAGTTAATTGGACCTGTGAGAAATTGGCTTCCAGCAGCAGCAGCAGGCAAACGTGTGGTTCTAACGTTGTGGAGTCACTTTATTGGATCCGTGTTTTCGTTTAGTCCTAATGTTCTATGAGCGCCGACTCTTTCCGGTGAGAACGGATCTTTTGCGTTGGCGCTTCGTGGTTCCACGCGGACCTACTGTGTTTACTGCAACAATGAAGAAACAAAGAAATGATCAGCATCGGCGTCATTTGTCAATTCGGAGCGACGCGGCGGCTGGAGTTAGTCAAAGCATCGGATCGTTGGCGTGACAACCCGCCTGGAGGCGCTGTGAGGAAGCCAACGACTCACCACACACACACACACACACACCCGGGGTCAACGGAGAGGTGAGCCGTGCAGGTCTAATGGAGAACGGGCCGACATGCAGGCCTACAGGGGATCAGAACCTGGAAGCATCATCAGGTGGTAAAAACTGAGAAAAAAGGTGACGTGGGCGGAGCCTGCAAAGCAAGAGGTAGGAGGAGCTTTATAGGTGGCGTTGCCGTTACGACAAGCAGACGCGCCAGACATCGATTTTCAAACCGGACGGAGCGACGCGGGAATTTCATCTTGATAAAAAGGAGACGGGGTTCTAGTCGCGACCCCATCCTGGGGGTCCACACAGAGTCGGTACCAGGGGGAGGGGTCAACGTCCTCGGGTCAAATGAGCAACCGGCGGTCTTTAAGTGACCGGGACACCCCTGGACTCTGTTTGAGCTCTCAGCCAGACATCCGACTCTCTCCATCTCCAACGAATGCATCACACAATGAAGTGAATCTCATTAACGTAAGAGTGATGGACCTGGAGCGGAGCGGTGGACCTGGAGCGGAGCGGTGTTACGACGGCCTCGTCTCTCACGGATGCGCTCTCAAGCAGGGTTGATATAATTAAGCTCCCGACAGAGGGAGGAACACTGTAGTCGGATCCTGCAAGATTATAACCTGAACGTATTATCGTATTAAGAATATAGATTTCAATATATAGCATAGTGGTAGAAGTAGAAAACGCGTAATTTGATCAACCTTGCAGGATCTCCTGATCAACCCTGCTTTCAGCATCATAAAGCTAAATGTTTATGATCCACAAGCGGCGCGTGGATTTCTAAAAAAACACGAGCTCCACTCACGTTCCTCTTCTTCTATTTGCAGTAATGCTAGCTAGCGAGGGGTTAAAGCTATCGTGAATACAAAAAACAGGAAGTCACTCGCTGCGTCCTCTCTCTCTCTCACACACACACACACACACACACACACACACACACACACACACACACACACACACACACACACACACACACACACACACACACACAGAAACGCGGCCCATGTGAGGACGTCACCAGACCGAACATATTCAGAGGGCGACTCCCCCCCCCCCCCCCACAACGCCGCGCTCTAGTTAAAGGGTGAGTGGTGAGGCTGGGGGAGCGAGCTGCTGACGGTCTATAAAGAGAGGAGGCCACACAGAGACGGGAGGGAACCGCAGGAGCTCGGAGCGATCTCCTAATTACATCAACGGAGGACAGATCAAGCGTTTGGGTCGACAGGCACTTTTTTGCCGAGCGGTCGGTTTTCTTTTTTTTTGTTGGTAGATTTTGTGGCGCACGTGTTCGGTGCCTTCTTCTTCTCTTTTTGATTTGTGCTCTTCTAGGATTTACTCCGCATTTTAAAAAAATGGTCTTTGAATCAAAACTATATCTCTGTTCACAGTAATCGATATATATATATATAGATATATATCCATTTTAACAGAAGTCGGGAACCTGAGGCACCTTTGCCGAAGTGCACTTAATTTGGGTTTGTGGAGATCGATTAGTCAGAGCGTCCTTCTCTCAGGACAACACGGCTCTGACAGATGTCCATGGTGACGTAGCGGGGTCACATGGATTAGCCCTCCTGCGTTTCACCAGACACCGAATAACTCTGTAGTCCAGGAGTTCTTCCTGCACCACATACCTGACAAACGTAGAAACAGTTTAAAAAGAAGAAGAAGAAGAAGAAGCTCATAAGCTGCAAAAGCCATGCGGTTCTACTGACCCTACTGTGTTGGTGTGCTAGCGTCACAGCTTTAAAATGATCCTGAAATAAACACCTGTGGTCACAGGTGCTCCTTTTCCGCCCCGAGCGCTTCCCTTACAAAACCAGAAGCCAACCCACGTTTTGAATTTTCCGTGTAGAATCACACTGTGCTCCCCTCGCAGGAACGCAGGAGGGGAGATTGCATATTTTTTTTCAGTTTCTTTCTCTTCAAAAGTTCCTTTTTCTTTTGACCTGATTTAGACGGTGGGCTGCTGGACGCAGGTCCGTCCTGGTGGAGGAGGAGGAGGAGGAGCCAGGACGGAGGAGGAGGAGGAGGAGGAGGAAGAGGAGGAGGGAGAAGGGGGCTTTTGTTAAAGGAGCACCGATGCCGACAGACACAAAACCGTCAGATCGACATCTTCTTTACAAGTCCCAATCCCCCGCCATGTGTTACTACACCAGGAGAAGAGGGGGGGGGGGGAACAAGCACAGAAGCTGCCACCTTATTTTTTCTTTTGTTTACGTCGTACGTACAGCACTATGACAGAGGAAAGAATAGACACGCCATTACACCCACAAAACCCCCCAATATAACCGGGGGCCCCTATCCACATGCCATATATGTCTACTACAGTCCAGACGTCTAGTGCACACCGCACACACACACGCGCACACACACACACACACACACACACACACACACACACCGGCATTCCCCGAAGCGTTGACACCAGCACACGTGAGCGGCCGGTTAGTCACGGCGGTCCCTAGAGGAGCGCGGCGAGCTAAGCGAGCAGAGCGGGGCTCTTTAACACTAAGGCAGGGAGGGCGGGGCCCGCCGGGGGGCCCCGCCCTCCCCTCTGTACACAGCAGTCCCTTGTGGACCCCTCGGTCCGCCTCAGTCACAGTAGATCTTGTACTTCTCGCTGCAAAAAGCCGGCGGGCCTCCCAGAATGCCGTTGGGCATGGCGGTGACGAGCTCTGGTCGGCCGGAGCAGGTGAGGCTCTGACTTACGTGGGGGGGGTGGGCGGAGGCGGCGGCGGCGGCCTTGCTGCGGGCCTTGACCCGGCTGGCGCTGCCCCCCCGGCGGGTCTGCTCGTGGTCGAACTCCAGGTCCTCCAGGCGCTGCGTCAGGGCCAGCTTCTGCTGGATGGCCATCCGGAGCAGCGAGTTCAGGGTCTTCTTCTCGTCCTCTGCTGCAGCCAGCTGCCTCTGCATCTCGTCCAGCTGGGTGACGTACTCGTCACACCTGAGAGAGAGACACACACACCATTAATACTTCTGTGTCCTACCACAAGGGGGCACTGGCAGTACCGAGAACACCAGACAGCCTCATCTCTACAGCGGCTTTATGTTTGCTTTAAAGTGTTGCATGTTTGAGGTGTAAACACCAACGGTCATGAAGACGAGAACAACCAAAACTCAAAGCACTTTCAGCAGAACCTTTCCCAAGTGAGGTTTTTTTGGCACCACCAGGTGGCGCCATTGATCCACGCAGTAACTAATGACTTCAGCCAAAACTCAGCTCTCTCTGAGTAGTTCCAGCAGATATTTGAGGAGACACAGCGACATCTCTGTGTGTCGAGGTGAACATGGAGGCTGTTGAAGGAACAATAAGTATTCATGAACAGCGGAGACGTCTCAGCGTAGCTTAGGACACATCATGAGTGAACAAGTTAAGAATAGAAAGCGTCCACAAAGGATGAGAGGATTAACTAAGGGCCCACGCAGAACGTCCTCCATACGTCAGACTGAGGAGACAAGAGAGGACAGAGGAACACGGTTCTTCACACCTGATCTCCAGTGAGAGTGTGTCGCTTTAAATCCCATCTCTGTGCAAAGCAGCACAAAATATGACAGCTGTCCCCCCCCCCTAAATACCACAGAGTGCTGCAGTGCGACATTATCACCCGTCTCTCTGTGCCCTTGCATGTGTGTGTGTGTGTGTAAGGCTGGACAGGTACATAAAGTGGGTCACCCAAAGAGTTCTTGAGGTGGGGGGGGGGGGGTGTGTTCATATCTCCTCTCTCCATCTGCTGTCGTCGTGCTCTCCTTTCATTTTCATGCTTTTCTCCTTCATAAAACCTTTTTCCCGTTTTCATTACCTTGCTCTCTCCCCTCACATCCTCTCCTCTGCTTCTTATCTCGCCTCTCCAGGAACCCCCCCCCCCCCCCCCCCCCCCACACACACACACACACACACACACACACCCCCTCTCAGAGTGACATTCTGCAGTAATGACTGACACACCTCTGTGAAGGGAGGGGTTGTGGTATGTTCACATGCAGCGCTCTTACTTTCTGCTGCCTCTCCCTTCTCCCTTTTCTCTGCCTGATGTTTAACTATTCACTTTATTTGGGAACTCCCCGACCTGCGGCGACTCTTCAAAAACCCGTTTAAGCTTTTAAGAACCGCAAGAATGCCGACATCTTGGTTATGTAACGCGGTTCTTCTTTTGTATTCTGATGCAGGTCACGTGAGGTCTGGTGTTCATCGTTTGGTTGTCGTGTTATTGTTGGCTCATAAACTATTTTCTGAAAACAAGTTCAAAATCTGCCAGCAGGATGAGATTCTTGTTTCCAACCAAAATAAATATTTTCTAGATTAAAGTGTGATTTTCCGGGATCGTGACTTATTTCATTCCTTGAGCGCAGATGTTGCTGCCATGTGTGTGTGTGTGTGTGTGTGTGTGGTGTGTGTGTGTGTGTGTGTGTGTGTGTGTGTGGCGCTGCTCGTGGTCCTGAGGAACTTGAACTCTGGCCTCGCCGGACCACCGTACAAAACACACACCCTGCCCTCCCCTGTGTGTGTGTGTGTGCAGTTTGATTCCCAGTGGGACACACACACCCAGACAACGGGGATCAGTGCTGCTTCATTAAACCCAGTATGAGACGGGGCGACGACCCGGGAGGGAGGGGGTGGGGGGGGGGGGGGGGCTGGTGCGCCTTTAGAGGGCTCAGTCACTCCTGCATCGGGGGGGGGAGAGGGCGTGTGTTTCTTTCCCGGGAAAAAAACAGAGGAGTCTATTCTAGAGGCCGGAGAGACACAATGGGAGCCTTTAGGGCCTGTGGATGGTTAGTGGAGGCACAATGGCTGATGGGGGTCGGGAGACGTCACGTTCACACCGCCGACAGACAGACTGACGCTCGTTTTGCTGTAATTATTTACGGACGCCGACGACGTTCATGGCTGCAGGCGGAAAACCTCAGCTATCGCAACATTCATGCAAACACGGTTCAACAATCAATACTGATCGAGCCCCCGAAAAGAAACACACAGAGAGAGAGAGAGAGAGAGAGAGAGAGAGAGAGCCTCAGCTGTTGTCTGGACCTCGATTGGTCTCGGTGGGAGGGGGAGAGAGAGAGAGAGAGAGAGAGAGAGAGAGAGAGAGAGCAGGGAGGAGGAGGAGGAGGAGGAGGAGGCGACAGCAGAACGACGGAGACGGAACACAGCGGAGCAGCAGGACGGTCGACGGTGTGAACTTCAAGGAGGAAATGTGACTTGAGTTGATCGTTGGACTGTTGATCAGTGTGAGCAGGAGCTGAGAAACATGCAGAGACATGTCTCCAAGAATGTTAGATAACTCCACCAGAGACTGCAGCTGTTAGACACACACACACACACACACACACACACACACACACACACACACACACACACACACACACACACACACACACACACACACACACACACACACACACCCCTTTCTTCCCCTTTGACTAGAGACCACACATTTGTAGCTGAGAGTTTTCCACCTTTACAGAAACTGTCAAACGGGGCTCCTGTAGTGGGCTTTAACTGGAGGCCCGCCCCCTTCCTCTCTTTCTTTTCCAGATGACTAGAGGACCGGGTGTTTGGTGGTGAGGAAGGACGGATGGGGGATGGGGGAGGAGGGGTGTGTGTGTGTGTGTGTGTGTGTGTGTGTGTGGGAAACCTCGCTCTGCCGAGTCCCCCGGCCTCTCAATGAGTCCTCTGACCCGGCTCTGCGCCGTATAGGGCAGAATTTACATACCAATACGAGAATCCCAGAAACAGACAGAACGTAATTCATGCAGAGGCTCCATAACAGCGACAGGAGCCTGGAGCCTCTAGACTGGAGGATGCAGGAGGTAAACAGCGAGCTGTGTTGTGTCTTCATCGTCTTTAAGCCTCTCCGGCAAAAGAGGCTTAAAAGACGATTCACAATAGATCTACGCCTTCACGGCAAAACACCATCTCGCACCTTTGCTGCACCGGTGACGATGGGAACTATGAAGTGACACAACTCTCTCAGGGTAAACAATGATGTCATTAGTAGGAAGCGAGATCTAGTTCCCTCTTAGCCCCGGTTTGTCTTTGGTCCAAATGGTTTAGCGTTATGCCTACATCCTGTCTCCGTCTGGCTCTGCAGTGCGCCAGAAAAACCTCATGACGACACACACACACACACACTCTCTCATATTCGCTGACGGAGGACTTTTCCTCCCGTTACTAATGTGATTAGACGGCGTATGGAGTTACAGCAGGACACACTTCAGGGACAGGTAGTGAGACTACTGTGAGGGGTGCAGAGCAGCCCCTGTGTCCTTCGTTCCTCCTCCTCCTCCTCCTCCTCCTCCTCCTCCCTCTGCACAGCTTGAGCTTCGCTGCTGGATCGTAGAGGAGCCTTAAATGCAGAAGGAAAGGACCTGAGCTGATATGCTAATGAGCACCGGCCTCTTAGAAACGTTCACAGAGACTAGTTTTCTAGTACCTTCTCGAAATACGCACACACACCGTCCCACATGAGCAGGACGAGAGAGCACTTCAGTCTGCTACGTGGAGGGGGGGGGGAAGATGTGTAATCCAGACCAAGAGGAGGTGGGATTATGCACAGAACCTTTGACCGGCTTCTCTTTGGAATCAGAACGGATTAGTGAGTGTGTCAGCCCATCTGACACACACACACACACACACACACACACACACACACACACACTCTAAGGCACTGGTCAAAAACACTACTTAAGTGACATATTTAAATGATACCCAGATTAGACACCTTCTGTTCTCCGCAGTCAGTATTGATGCCAGGATCCCTTCCTGACCGCGATTCTCCAGAACAAACACCGTAAACACGCCACAATAACACGAGACGTGGAGAACACATGGTGCCCACGGATTACACCGCGATTATAGTCTTAGTCTTTAGTTCACCTGTCTGCAACAGAATAGCATGTAGCCTCTTCAAACAGTTTGGGAATTAGGTGAAAACCACGCGGGTAAATGTCTGCTCATGTGACGACACATTGTGTCTGACGGTGAGAGCGATGGAAGGCCGGGGGAGTGAAACATATGTGGGCGGCGGCGGCGTTGCTTCTTACCGTGTGGCGAACATGGCTCGCAGGGAGGAAAAGGTGGCGGCGTCCTCCTTCAGGGCTTTGAGCTCGTTCCTCAGCTTCATCATGGTCTCCGTCACCATGGCCTTCTCGTTCTCGTACTTGCTCTTCAGATTGGCCAGAGCGACTTCTGCCGTCTGCGGGGGGGGGGGGGGGGGAGAACAAAAGGGTCAGAGCGGCCGGAAGGCGTCGGGTTTTGTTTCCTGTCTGTTAATATGGACCACATCCTCTTGTTTCTCACGAGTCAGTCCGGCCCAGCAGGAGGCCCTCGTTAGCGCTAGCTGCTGCTGCTGCTGCTTTAAGCCCCATAGGTGTGTGCTTTATGAGGGGCTTTCATGTCTGTGCTCTAATGGTCACTGACTGACCACCCACACACACACACACACACACACACACACACACACACACACACACACACACACACACACACACACACTTTAAAGGGCCGCCACAGCAACTGCACACACAATGCGTCTCCGATCCGAACCACACAGACACTCTGGACAGCTGGCATCACGCCGGCTGTCTCCACCAGTGTTTGTTTCAGATCTCGTCTGTGATGCATTTGCTGCAGCAGCTGAGTAGACCTGAAATAGCCGACCGCTCGTCTTCTGTTTCAATTAAAACCAACACATGTTTGGGAGTGACACGCGGTTATTTTAGCCGACATTGAGTGCAAAAAATAAGCAAAAAGACAAAAGGACCGACCTGCTTGTTGGCCTTGAGGACGGTCCGCAGGGTGGCGATCTGTTCCCTCTTGGTGCTGAGCAGAGACTTCAGTTTGAGGATCTCCTCCATGCAGGCTTCCTTGTCCTTGTCCGCCACGGTGCCGAGCTCCAGAGAGGCCACCCTCTGGCGCGACAGCTCCGTGGTGCGGTCCACGGCCAGCTGCAGGTGCTTGATCTGGTCCCGGATGATGGCCACCAGGTTGTAGATGTTCATGGGCTCGCGGCGGTGGTCCGACCCGGGAGAAGGCAGCGAGGAGACCGGAGAGGGGGCTCCGTCGCTCGGCTCGGTCTTACCCGGCTCGGGGAAGAGGCCCTTGGTTAGCAGAATGGGGGAGCGGCGACCGCGGCCCTCTGGGCTGCTGCGACCGCCCTTGCCCTGCTTGTAGAAGTCGAGCATGACGCGGTTGGGTGTCTCGTTGTTGCACATGCAGACGTGGTTGTAGAGGGTGGCCAGTTCTTCGCTGAAGGTGACCAGCTCGTCCTGTGCCACACTCAGGCTGCCCTGGGACTCGCCTGCCACGTCGCTCAACTGTGGACGCGGAGAGAAAGACGTCAATTCGGCACGTCGTTTTTGTTTTGTCTTACAAAGTTCCTAAAAACACCAATTTACAGATTTATCAGAACGTCAATAGAAAAAGCAACATCTCACCTTGCGCACTTCCTTCTCCAGCTTAGCCTTCTCCACTCTCTCTGTGTGACTCGTCTTCTCCAGAGTCGCCAGCTTCCCTTCCAGCGCCGTGACGTCGATCTCCAGACGGGTGCGCACCTCTTCGTAACGCGACTGGCAGGCCTGGTATTCTGTCTTCAGAGTCTTCAGCTCCTCCTTCAGCTCTCCTGCTTCAGACACAGCGACCTGTGCAAAGCAAGGTTAGGGGTTGAGAATCTATAAAGCCGAGTGTAAACCATTCTGTCCACTACGAGGAGACCTCCTACCTTGTACTTGCACTCCAGAATCTCCGGTCCGTTGATGTCCACCTCGTAGTAGTCCCCGTCTTCATTGCTATCGCGTTCTTTCTCGTTGTCCAAGGCGGACTGGCGCTCCTTGCTGGCCTGGAGCTTGCGCATGGCGTTGAGGTTCTCCGTGAGGCGGTTGACCTTCTCCTGGTGCTCGGACAGAGCGCCGTTGACCTGCTCCAGCTGTTTCTGGGAGTCCTGCAGGGTGGACAGCAGGTTGACCTTCTCACGCTCCATCTGAGGAGAGAGAGAGAGGCAGAGACACGCAGAGCGATGAGACGCGACGTCGTCACACGTCTGCAGTGAAAGTACAGGGCTCTCCGCTTGGCTTATCGCACGCTCCGATTCCCGCTTTTGAAACTAGATCACATTAAAATCAGATTATCTGTCGTGTAACTCTACCCACCACCAGGCTGGTGTCTGCTGAGGTACGTGAGGCTCATTGGCCGGCGGCCCAGCATCAGAGTCGGGATGACCGTGACAATCTGCCGGACTGGGTTCAGGTCAGCGCCGGCAGAGTCGTCTTACACGCATATACGCAGTCGTGCTGAGGTCAGCGCTGAGCTATTTCAGAAGCTGATCATGTAAACGTTGCTGCATGCATTGTTTACATGTTAAAATGTAATGCACACAGCTTTTCATGAGTCAACAAATATTGAGATAAATAACCACATATTTACAGCATGATTTAAATTTGGAGGAGGGCTCGTGGGTAGCTTACAAACATCACTGCCCGTCCTGCTCCTGCAGGAGCCACATTGGATGTTGTTACACATTACCAGGGACTAATGGGTGATACCGGAGGAGCGGACGTCGAGGATCGATCACGGAGTCTCTAATCAATGGAGCGAGATGCGGCAGGAGAGGAACGGAGCGGCTTAATGAGTAGAAGGTCTGCTCTGACGCCTGCCTGGAATCTGTGGAATGACCCGGCAGGAGGCGGTACCGCACGCTGCTGGGTCGCATCAAACGCGGTCGGGTCGAGAACCAGCTTTGAGGTAACTTTGACTTCACTTTATTAACCCAGCATCCTGGTGTTTATGTTTAATGAAAATAAAACTGTAATCCTTTAGACCTCAAAGCAGTGATCATCCACAGGTTCTCCATACTTTGTGGTCACCATGGTGCCCAATCAGCCGCGGCCTTGGACTCATGTGGTGATGAGCAAAGCAGATGGCAGGTCCACTGGTGCCACCGCCCGCCGCCTCGCAGCCCAGCAGAGCCTGAAGGGTGTGTGTGTGTGTGTGTGTGTGTGTGTCCCTGGATTAACTTTGCTAGAAGGGGATTTAGATCCCTGCAGCAGGTCAGGATCTACTGACACACTCACTCTTTCACACACACCTCCACACTACAAGCCAAGTCTTGTTGACTGTAGTTAACTTGTGGTTAACCGGCTTTGTGGTCACCGATCTATTCTCAAACCAAGAACATCTAGAGAGATAGTCAAGGCGCTTTATTGCTTCTGACTCTCATTATCTGGCTATTGATTCTCTCACTGCTCACACAGCAGAAACAAGTCATTCACACTCCAATCTGCTGTTATTTATCTGTAGAATGGATAGTTATTGATCACTTAAAGTGGACCGTAGAGGTCTGCGATCTCTTCCACTGATAACATGTTTTCACTGGTTCAGTACAAACCTGCATCAGCTGCTGTTTGAGCTTCTGGATCTCCGAGATGTTGAGTTCGCTCAGCAGGTCGTCCACGAGGCTGGGCGCCGGGTGGAACAGCTCGTCCTTCTCGGGCGCGGAGATGCGGTTGTCGCAGGTGATGGCATTGGCCAGCTTGGTGAAGCCGCTGTCGTAGCCGTGGAGAGCCTCGTCGTTGTTGGGCTCGGTGGCGGCGTCGTCGCTGAACTTGAGTCCATCCAGAGAGAAGCTGAGAGGACTGGGAGGAAACGGGGGGAAGCAGAGCGTCACCTAGTGTTCCTAAAAGTGTGGACCGAGTGAGCGCCTGGTTTGTGTGCTTCTTCTGTCTTTTACCTGTGACAAAGCGTGTCTCCGATGCTCATGTAGTGCGAGAGCTCTTTCCTCAGGGACGCCTTCAGCTCACGCTCGGTCTTGATGGTCTCCAGGGCCTCGCCCAGCTGACGCTCGGCGATCTCTTTCAGTCGGATGGCGTCCTCCAGCTGGCTGTTCAGGAACTGAGTGTCCTCCTCCAGACGACGGATCTCATGCTTCAAACCCTCAAACTCCACCTGGGGAAAGGAAAGGGAAGACACCTTTGATGAGTTTCATAATACATACAACTAGACGCAGCTCCGGTGAATATCAGTGTGTGGCAAACCAGCTGGATCAAAAAGAACGGCATTATTCAAGATCATGTTAATTGAGGACATATCCATATCATTTCCCTTTCTAATTAGTTTTAAGTTAATTGGATTGGGGAATCCTTTTTATATTGGATGTGTGAAAAGGCGGAGCCTCTTTTGTGTAGTTTCATGTCCTCTGTGATGAACATAAAGAACAGAACCCAAGACGACACGAATATAGAGAGAATTAACAGCTCCAGCATAAACGCTGACATCAAACGGAAATGTTCTAGTTCTTGTTTTATGTTAGCAGATGTGCAAAGGGGATTTCTTTCTTTCCACTCATTTGACTAACACCAGGAAGTGTGTGTTCAACCACGAAGTGTTAGAATCTCTGTCCAGAGAACGATAGCTGTTAAAGAGTCCGTCAGACACTCGGCAGCTGCTCCTCTCTCTACTGTATCGGAGGATGTTTTTATTATCGTGATTAAATATGAATATTAAAATCGCTCATGTTTCTTTGCGCTGTCTAATCAGTACGAGGAGGAGAGCTGATGAGTGGGAGGTGGAGGGTCTGCAGGGCTTCTGAAACGCTGTAAGATACTATACTAGATGTTTTAAATGTAGATGTGCAGAAAGCACGCTCCCAAGCCAAGCGCCACGAGATACAAATGTGACCAGGAGGAGCAACCAGGAGGAGCAACCAGTCACCGCCGGCGGAGTCTACGGTAAACATCTGGAGGAGAAGTTGATCATTTTAGTGAAGACCCAGATCTTTACGATCTGTTCCACGGATTATTTTACTTACTTCAGTCACAACATCGTGTTGAAGGGTCAGACAAACAGACACATGAAGCAGTGAAGCTACTGTGAGGGATGTACTGGTGTACTGTGTTAAGCCCAACTAAAGAAGACTACATGGTCACCTCCAGCGAAGGTAAAAAGAAGGGGATGCTCCGTCCTCACCTGGCTCTGCTTGAGCACGGAGACCTGCTTCTGCAGCGAGATGTTCTCCTCCTCCAGCTCGGTGTAGTCCTGCAGCAGACGAGCCTCCCGGAACTTGTACTCCTTGACATCGTCGCGCAGCTGATTCCTCTGCAGCTCCACCATCTGGCCGTCCTGGGGGGGGGGCAAAGGAGGAAGAGGGAGGGAGAAGAGGAAGAGGAATATTGCTGCTTTAGTTTAACCGTTAATGTTGCATCGGCTCGTTAACGCTCCAAATCTCTGGATAAGAATGGGCTCCCATCTGCCCAAACCAGTCGTGTGTGTGTGTGTGTGTGTGTGTGTGTGTGTGTGTGTGTGTGTGTGTGTGTGTGTGCCTGTTGGTGTTTGAGAGGGAGGTGCCAGGTGTCCCTCTGGGCAGTGGGCCACAAGTGTGCCAGCCTGCCAGCTCCGATGGCACCACAGAGACTGAAGCCTACTTATCTCTCTCATGCTGACAGGCATTCAACGGCCGGGACGCTCTAATGGTCTAATGTTCTATTGAGGAGTCGGACCGGGCCCGGTGTCTCAGTACAGACGGACACAAGGACTGATCAGTGCACACTGTGGAAATCAGAGGTAATGCAGAACGTGTCTGGATTTCTATTTCTATGCTGACATCGTGTTCAAGCTCAGCTAGTGTTTGTAATGTACTGAAGGTGCAGCTGGCTCTCTCTCTTGCTGCCCAGGAAAGGAACCATTAATTATATAAAAGGTAGGAGAGGTAGGAGACGTGCCCTTCCCCCACTTCCCCCCGGCACAGACTGAAGGATCTGATCAGCCCCGCTGAGCCCCCCCCGTGTCCTCACGACCACGTCCATCGCTCTGTTTGACGCTCAGTCCTCTGCTTTTAAGGTTCGACACCACCCTCCTCCTCCTCCTCCTCCTCCTCCTCCTCCTCCCATCATCCCCAAAAACACAAAGAGCCCCGCGGGACATTCGGGCGGGGGACGTCTTCTCAGATGTTAGCTCTGAGGTCAGGAGACACTCGCTGAAGGAGAGAGGGCCTCAGCCTTTTAGAGCCAGAGCGACAAGTAACTTTTAGAGTGTGTGTCAGCATCGCCGCCTCCTGCAAAGCGCAGAATATTTACGCGTGAGAGACGAACAACAGTCTCTGTGTCTACAGTGTGGTTAGGATCTGCATGTGTGTGTGTGTGTGTGTGTGTGTGTGTGTGTGTGTGTGTGTGTGTGTGTGTGTGTGTGTGTGTGTGTGTGTGTGTGTGAGATATAAGCTCACACCAGCGGGACAATTAGCCTCCCAATCCCGTGCCAGGTGGCCCCTTCGTCTCACGCTGTGACCACGTGGCCGACCGCATCACAACCTCTGGACCGTCCTAGTCCCACACTATTCACAACAGAGTATAGTACAAACAGTAATACAGCTGTATTAATAACCACGCTCTGCATCTAATGTCAGGCAACCATCAACAATTTGTTATTGTTACTCTATAATTTGATTTATCGCTTATTTGGCTTACTGAGGGAGGAATTCACTGACAAACATGCTGCTGATGAAGACTACACGCTGATGAAGAGTACACGCTGATGAAGAGTACACGCTGATGAAGAGATGAAGAGCACACGCTGCTCGTTTGCTCTGTGTAATAATTCATCAGCGTGTGTAGAGCCGGCTTCACGTTTGAAGGCGCATTAATATTCATCCGGAGGTTTTTCTGCGCATGTGTAATGAGCGTGGGCGTTGGAGCCTCATGTGTAATGAGCGTGGGCGTTGGAGCCTCATGTGTAATGAGCGTGGGCGTTGGAGATCTGGTGTTGGTGCATTACTGCATAATGCATGAGCTTACAGCAGGGATCAGTCCGACCGCTGAGGCTCCACACACAGGTCCTGACTTCTGACAGAAATATCAATTAAAGCAACAAAGACGACAAAGAGAGCTGGAATCAGTCAAAGCATTAAGAGACTCAGATGTTACACTTGTGTGCTTTGGACTATCAAACTACACAAGTATTCATTGAAGAACACCAGCATAACCGTCCACACTGGTGATCTCTGGTCTTGACTGTGCCAGCTGCTTGTTGGAGTCTTTTCCCGGTGATGTGCCTCAGCTGGAGGGTCAGTGGCGTCCGGTGCCGATGAATACGGGCCACCGCCGAACCCGATTACGACCCTCCTCCCATCTGATTACAGTGCGTAGCGGGACTCCACCTTTCACCTCGCTACCGCTTTGCGGTGGCCATGTGCACCCCCCCCCCATTTAATCACGAGGAGCGCAGTTACAAGCGCTGCAGCTGGGTGTGTGTGTGTGTGTGTGTGTGTGTGTGTGTGTGTGTGTGTGTGGCCGTGTAGACACTGGGGTGTGGGGTACTGAAGGCCACCAGTGGAGAGCCTTTTATGAGCGTGGGCCTGTGTGTGGTTAGTGATTAAACCACACCCAGCCCCCCCCCGCCTGCTGTCACTACAGGTGACGTCTAAACAGCTGCTTGAATCCGCCCACACACACACACACACACACACACACACACACACACACACACACACACACACACACACACACACACACACACACACACACACACACACACCACCTCCATGTAAAGGGGGTTGGTTGCAGAGGAACACCATAAACTTGAAGAACACGAAGACACACATCAGATGTTTAAGGAGGTGAGGGTGGTGCGTTCATGTGCATGAAGCGCTCTATCTTCTGCTCCAATGAAGCCTCTCTGGGTTCATTCAGTGGTGGAAGGCGTCACCAGAGCAGCACCCATTTCTGTCGGTCAGAGCTTCTTCCGCCTTTCAACCCTAAAGCTTTCTTTTTAGACGCCGTTAAACTGCTCTTGACAGCCCGGTGGGGTTGATCCTGCTTAAATCCATAAAGCTCAGAGTCATTTCTCGATGCGTTGGAGCCGCTGTAACCTCGACCGCTCATGAGCTGCGGTGGCAAAGTTTCCGGCTTAACTCGAGTGTAGATTAGGAACGTTTTAATGCTTTGTTGAAGGCTCTGCTCCGCTCTTAAGAACTCCAGAGAGTTTTTGTAAATATGGATTTCTGCTAATCCATCTTTTTAGCCCCTGGTTTGGTTCCCTCGAAAGAGAGAGAGAGCTGCTCAAGACTGTATTATTGATGGACCAGCACAGACGGGCCAAATATAAATATATATATTTTTTCTCTGTTTGCACTCTCACTCCTCTGACCTCGTTTTCCCTCTTCATCCCACTTTGCCCTGGATTTCTACAAACTATTGCAAAGTGCAGAGGGGTTCCCACATGGCGTGACACCAAGTGCAGGTCAATACTGCTTCTCTTTCTAAAACCACTGACCTCCATTTTGCTTTTCCACCAACAATTCTGCTCTCATTTTTTCCACCCCCCCCCCTCCCCCGTCCTCTCCTCCTCATGTGTCAGTGTGGTTTCAGAGGCCATGCATCAGTCACAGTAGAATTCCTTCCTCCTACGGAGCTGTAGCTCCATCATATCTGTATCAGATTAAATAAAAGAGGAGGAGAGGGACGGCCATGTTCTCTTCTGCTCGTAGATCTCCGGTGATGTTGTGCACATGTCCTGCAGGCTCTGCAGCAGTCACGGTCGGGTTAAATCGGACTCTACGGAGCTGAGAACATCGCTGGATTACCTTCAGGAGAGATGCGCTCCAGCTCAGCCCCTCCCCCAGCGTAGCTTTAATGAAGCTCGGGGGGGCCTACTGCTGCTGTCACGGGTTGAGAATGAGGGTGAAAGCAGATCTGCTTTTATCCTCTTCTTCGCCGCAAGCGATCGTCGTTCTCTTCGGCCCAACCAGACTCCATTACGGAGACAAAAACACAAGTCGGGGTCGAGACAATTAAAAAGTCCAGAGTGAAAGGAGCCTCGTGGACGCCTGGCTGACGGTCTTTGTCCAGCTGTTGAAGAGCCTGCAGGGCGAAAACGTGCCTGTGTGCTCTTAACAGCGAATTAGAGATTTTCCACGTCCTTTAGATGAAAGTGGAGAGACGTGCACGTGAGAACGTGCACACCCCATTAGCTGGAGTGAATGTGTAGGCCTGTTTGTGTGTTTGTGGTTGATTTATTAGGATCCATTGATCCGGCACGGGGAAACCTCTTTGGCGCTGTGAGCCGGGGGCTTAAATCAAGATCGACACGCCGTCAGAGCCGATCCCAGAGGACAAACGCCGCGAGGGATCAGAGGCACGTCTTCTCAATGTGTTTCAGACGAGCCGCTCGCGAGGCGGCTGGCTGGAGCGGGAGTGAGATTAGGTGACGTTGGGTGCTGCGCTCAGATAACCTGCAAAACATCTGGAGGCGATGGAGACATCTGTGGCTCAATGGTGACAGCAAAGAAAGGCTGGTAACCAAAGCGTCTGAGCTTTCACACCTCTTCTGGTTATATTCTAGATTCTTTTTTCCTCAGAGACCTTTTCTCCGTTTGTCTTTTCACACTGCCCACCCCCTCCAACCAGCACGTGACAGGAGGAGATCCGTCTTGGCATAATGTCACGAGGAGTAATACGGCGGTCGACATCAACACCCCAGAGCCCTCTGTGAGTCCCGTCACATCAGCCTCACGTCAGACGGTAACACCAGGGAACAAAGAGCAACCGTCCACTCACCTCTGACCTCTGACCTTTCACGAATCAAGGTAGTCACTTTGACTAGTCAAACATCCCTCAATGAGTCCAACATTTGCGGTACTGTAGGTTCAGCACACACGGAGGTCAGCCCGCTACGACACACGTAAAAATGGCCGCCGCTGTGACTTTCCTGCTACGTTGATTTAAATGTCCGTTCTACTTCTACTCTATTTCTATGCAGCCATGCACTCTCATCTCTCCTGACTGCAATAAATACAAAAGGCCTTCCTCTCAATGAGCGTTACACTTCTGCCCTCCGAGCTTTTGACCCCCCCCCCCCCCGCCTCACTTCCCCGTCAAGGTGTTTAATCCGGCCGGTTGATGCAGCACTTACATTAAGGGGAAAGCCTGACGTCTGACAGCTTTGTCGATCGTGTCAATGAGGCGGAAAAACCAATCGTGTTCGACATTTGACTGGCCTGCACATAATGGTGATTGACAAAAAGCACAACACCATAACTCACGCCTTTGTGGGGGAATGTTCGACGTAAGCGAATCGCTTCAGGACGACGGCGGCTACTGTGTCACCCTGAGTGATGCACGTGTAGAAAGGAAGTACTGCAGGCGCTCATGTGGTGAGGCTGAGGTGGAAATCATTACATCTTTTATGAGTGTCTTTATCTCTGCCTCTGCTTTGATAGTTTCCTAAAAGAGGCAGGCAATGGGGATTCCCATTCTGCGAGGATAGCGGCAGCCATCACTGTAGGCACATTCCTCTCACATGAGATTGGGTTTAATGAAGTCACGCCTGTTACAGTGCGCCTCCTCACCTCTTTGTGGAGGTTCTAATCCTGTAGACGGCGGCGTAGCGGTGAAATGTGTCTTATCGGCGCTCGGGGGGCTGAAACACACACACACACACACACACACACACACACACACACACACACACACACACACACACACACACACACACACACACACACACACACACACCCAGCTGCAGCGCTTGGAACTTAATGGTTGTGAATGAACGGGCCAACTACAAAGACGGGCGCCGGTTTTCACGCCGAAAGCCTCCAGATCTGTGGAATGGTGACATCATCTCGTGATGAATGTGTGAACAACGCACACAGAGACACACATTTGTAAGCCGAGCTCTTTCAGCCGGGCTGGAGAGCTCTTTCCAGAGGAACCTCCTAGATGTGCAGGATGCAGAACAAAAACCAAACAAAAGGCAACAGTTGCAGCCCAACCGTCGGCTGCATTCCCTGATCAAATCATCCACATCAACCTCCTGACCCAATATGATGAGCCAGGCTGTCCCAGAAAAGCAGCACCGGTCCATCACTGGTGCCGAGTTTACCCTCATTAAGTCTTTCTCCTTCTCCAATGGATTTTAGAACTCCTCTTTTCGTCTCCTAGTGCCCCCTCCCCTCCTTTCCCCTCCTCTCCCCTCCTCTCCCCTCCTCTCCCCTCCTCTCCCCACCTTTCTCTCCCTGCCTGGGCTTTTTGGGGCTAATTTGAAACCCGGGAGACAAAGGCCTCTTTCAGTCCCGTCAGTCTGGGTCACAATGCCAGCTTCGGTGCCCGGGCTCCCTACATTTGCCTGCCACACACACACACACACACACACACACACACACACACACACACACACACACACACACCCTCCTCCTGGCACCCACAGAAGCACCATTAGAAGGGTGTCATTATCTTCCATACACGGGGCAATTTACACCCCGGCCCCCTTTTATGCTGCCAATTAGAGCCGAGTGCCGCTTCAGGCCGTTTGTAATGGGAACGGTACCTGCAGAAAAGCCATCATGCAGACCATCAGACACTGTACTCCCTTTTCTAAATAACACCAGGAGGTTTAAGAGGCATAACATCTTAATAATGTTTAAGTTGTACACTGGGTAACTCGTGTTCTGTTGGTGAGGCACATCTGGCTTCCATTATGCCCAAATTATACCAACTTAGACTAAGAGCTGAGCAGCAGCTGACCTAATTATAGCGGAATGTGGAGCTTTACGGAACTTAAGTCGTTTTGAGGGACATGCCGTTTTTAAGTCTTCCTCACTAATCTTAGTGTAAAAAAAAAGCTGCTGACATCTGTCTCAAGCAGTGACTCGCGGTAAACAGCAGCGACCCCTGCAGCTGCCTGCCAGAGACGATAGAGTCCCCCCCCCCCCCCCTCTGAATTACCAACTTGACCTGCAAAAACAGAGGACTCGGCTAAATCTGCTGTGCACAAACACAGGGTGATTTGGAATACTGATGGGTTTAACTTCCACGTAGTGAGAGCATTACGCAGAGAGGAGGGCTGACTGTCCAGAAGCATTCTGGTGCATGGGTGGAGAGGGATGCACGGGTCGGGTAACGATACCGGCGTTTCGGCACCAGTGTGCCGTCCTGGTCAAGAATCCATGCACAAGATATTTGGAACACACAGAGAATGGAGCTCCTTCCCGGTGCAGTAGGTGCTGCACCATGCACCTAACAAGCTGCGGCAAATACATCAAGTTAAATTCAACAAGACTTCAAAGTCGCTACCCCGTCTTTAGTATTCCAGCTGCTGCGTGGCTGTCGAGGGCAAACGGGCCGAAGGCGCGGTTCTGAAGGCGAGAGGCTCGTTTCATCCTTTCGCGAGTCTCTCTCTCTATGCGTCAAACGGGCTTCTTCAAAGCGTCGCACATCTCTCAGTCTGTTACAGCTCTCCTGTTAACGCAATCTCATCGCATGCATCCCCCCCCCCCCCCGTCTCTTCTAATGAGGTCAATTAGCTGCGAGTGAGTGTAAATGGCAGCAGTGAAGGGGTCAGACATTGTCCGACGTGGGGCGCCGACAATAGAAAGGTCAGCGTGATGATAGGTAGGGAAGCTCAAGAGAGTAGAATGTGAGAATGTGTGAATATAATCAGGCTGGTTTGAGGTGGAGTTGTCATAATGAGGAACGTCACCACAGCCACAGCCGGGGCGACGGGTTGAACACTGTTGTCATTCAACGGTTCACACAAATTTAAGATATGAACCGGTTCGTCGCTCAGGTGGAGTCGTGCCATCTTTTGCATGTTTCCCATGGAACCGGTGTTTTTCTTCCATCTGTAATTATGACCCCACCCTGCATCACAATAGCAGTGGAGCGCATCGCATGAGGCTGGAAGGCAAGGTGTTGCTTCAACCCACCCTGGTCTCGTCTCAGCATGTCAGCAACACAACAGACTCTGCAGCTACACCCTGAATATTACAGGCCTGGACGGCACTCTTCAAAGTGTCAGAGGTGAAGGAAGGCAGCTGCAGAAATCATGCAGCACTAAAATAATTATATATATATATACATATATAAGTGATATAGCTGCAGTTTCCTCCTGGGCTTAACTACACAGGGCTTGAGATTGATCAGGGATTAATATCCGTTATGTTTTCTGCAGCTTCAGACCTAAACAACAACAACAACAACAACAAACACACCGTTGTTCTCTCCAGCTGCAGGCACACAGCAGCAGACACCCTCTGCTTCCACTGAGACGTGAGTTCAATGTCACAGTGTTGACGCAGGAGGAGAGCAGCACCAGGAAGTCTTCTGATGAACACTAATACTCTTAGAAATGACTTTACCCGGGCCTCTTGTTGACCTCTCTCACATCACGTGTGCGCTGGAACACATCCAGCTGACTGAACTGCACGGATTAAATGGCGAGGAGTACTTCTGCTCCGGTTCTGGTTCCGGTTGCGTGTGCGCGGCTCTCACCTCTCTCATGTCCTGGGAGATGGTGTTCAGGCGCTCGTTCTCAGACCGGGTGTTGGTGAGGATGTTGCGCGCCTGGCGGAGCTCCGTCTGCAGCTCCAGCACCCTCTGCTCGTAGTACGCCTCCTTACAGGCCGACTCCTGGATGAGAGACTCCTCGCGGCTCTCCCCATCCGCTGCCACCTTCCTGTGGTTGGAGTAGGCTTGTCCGAAGGCCTGGAGACACGATGAAAGAGTCGTTATTGAGACGCTGTAGTTTTAAGAAATATGGGAGGTTATGGGTTTAATTCACTGTTAATACTATAAAACTTTAGATGTAAATCTGGGGATGAAAAAGAACTGGAACCTCCAAAAGTTTGCTTTGTGATCAAAGTGACACTAATCTCTACGACTTCACGGTTCAGCCGGGGACTCAGAAACCTCCCTAACACACTGCCGTCGCCTCGCACAGATAATCAGCTAGGCTCCATCTGGACTGCGTCATCCCACCTTCCCCCCCTTTTTGCTCCCCCATTCGTCCCTCCCCTCCCCTCCCTCACCCACAGGACGCTGCCCTCCCCTGCAGTGACTCCAAACATGGAGAAGTAGAGCAAATGGTGAGTGGCGTCAGGGCGATGAGAGTTCTAATGCTCTTTAATACCGCCGGAGATCATAGCAGAGTTCAGAAAGGTCAGAAGATATTGGTCGATTTTTTTACAGATTAATGAAATTCACAGAGATTAAAAAAACGGAAGACATATCAGCTGCTGGGAATCTCCTCAGTTAAAAAGGGCAGGGGTCAGTCGTGTGGTATGTGGAATATAAATGATAGTCTCCCTATAAACAGCACCGCCTTAACGCTGACCTTAATTTATAAATGGACTGCGACGCAGCAAATGATGAACAGAGAGACAAACGGACACAGACAGGCAGAGCGAGGCCTAAACCGAATCTAGGTTAGGCTACTCTCCGCCACCGACAAATAATCATCTCCCCGATTACAGATTTTGGATCCTGTAACCAACGGTGATCCGATCCGATCCTCCTCCCTCCTCACAGCTCGAGTGCGAGCGTTAATCTGAAGTCACCTGAGGCGCTGAAGCCGACCTCGTTTGCATCTCTCTCTCTCTCTCTCTCTCTCTCTCTCTCTCTCTCTCTCTCTCTCTCTCCTTCCACGTCTGCACATGACCGGCCGCCGCGGGATTTTTCTCCGTTGAACGTGCATATCGTGTTAATCTGCAGTAATTCCTTTAGAGAGAGAGAGTGAAAATCTGGATATTTGCATTAGTCGCTCTGGACTGAGACCAATGTGTGAACGTGTAAAAGTACTTCAGTGTCTGACGTTGCGTCTCTCACTCGGGGCGGTCCAGGAAAGAGGACGATTGAGATGTTTCATTTCAGGAACCAAAAGACGAATCTAGACAGATTAATTGAAAGTAAAATAATAGTCAGCTGCTGTCCGACAACACTAAGTGACTGGAGCGCCGGTGTTTAGTGCAGAACTGCTACACAAGCTGGACACACATGTGCAGTAATCACTGTGTCCTAACCACTAAGAGGTGATTATATCACCTTAAAGTCAAAGTTCATATTGATGCTTATCAACAGCCAACGCGTCTGTCAATAAACAACTCATGTCAGTGACTGTAGATAAGAGTATCTGATCAACAAACTCTCCAAACATCACGCCCTCAAACAGCAGGAGGCTGCGTTTGATTGGAAAGTCACGGAGACGGGATTAACCCAATCAGAAACCAGGGGAATCCCATCGTGATAATCTTGATGTACGCTGGATATCGAAGGGACTCCGATCAATCCGAGAGGACCCCGAGCCGAAAACCCCCCCCCCCGCCACCCACGGCCGCTAATCTCAACTCAAGCGTGGCTTTAGGCTACTTTTAGGGGAGGGGAGACGGGGGGACGCACGCGACCACGCTCTGTAATCCCACAGTGAGCTGCACGCCCAATTCATAATTCATCTTTAGCTCGCCATATGTTGCACTAGAGCGTGGATTATTAATCTCTCGTACAGCTAATCAAAGGCAGGTCTAGAAGTCATTAGCGCGCTGTCTGGACTGAGCCGGGGGGGGGGGGGGGGGGGGGCTAACATAACGGAACCCCGTGACTCCAGATGAGTGCTTGTGTGACGGGCGGAGGCCAGGCACCCTGCTGGGCTGCTCTGTATACCGAGG